>NC_090878.1:1231141-1238641 GCF_036669935.1 Montipora foliosa | reverse complement strand
GCAGACCTCCTTATGCTTTTCATTAGTTCCAGTCTGTATGTGTTGGTTCCTTTCTGTAATAGTCTTGAAATAACGAAGGTATTGAGCTGTTGAGGTGGAGAGAAAAATGAAAGTTATACCTTATTAGTTAACATCACGTCTTCTTACGTGAGCTAAAAGTAAGAGCACTTCATGGCCCCAGCTGATATCCTAGGATTTTAGTACAACAATAACTTAATACTAGTTGCCAACAAATCTTTTCTGCATGGAATAACAGCCTGACTGGGACACCTGTCAGCATAGATCTAAGAAAGTATTCTTGAAATGTTTATTTGTGGATGTTCAAAATATGGCACAATCTTAATTTGATCCAGGGTTCATGCAGATATATAAACAGAAAAAAATGTGGTGGTAAAAAGGGATGCCTGCACGGTCAACATGATTCCACAAGCTTGAAAGTTACAGTACTTGTAGCTGGGCTGTTAGCCTGAAATGTCAGTCGTCTCCCGCCCTCAGCCTTCCCCGGGCTGAGGGCGGGAGACGACTGACATTTCAGGCTACTGTGCTGTAATTTTTGCTAAAACAAATTATATAAAATAATAATTATGGTCGCTATAAGGTGCATGCTACCAACAAAGGAATGTTCTCGTACTCATTCATGTTTGAGTTTGTAGCTCCAAGTTCTGTGGCCCAGACAGTGAATGTTTATTGAATCAGTCATAAACTGCACTATACAAGTGGAAATTTTAAAGCAACTCAAGCTTCACAAACCTTCCATCTGCAAGTCTGTCCATGGACAGTTTTCTCCACCATGTTCTTTTTTTGAAAATTTCCTGAATTTTGTGAAAAAGAGCCTGGTTCCTCGCTGACAGTGGTTTGCAAAGATTATATGCATCAAACTTAATGAACAGTTAACTTCAGCATTTACGCCCCACGTGAAAATGAGAACATTTTTTAAAACATGTATCACAATCTTCCAGTCTGCACCAGGGTAATGCTTTGCGTAAGAAATTGTCAAAGACCGGCATTTTAAAAAATAATAATAAACCAAAAGAAGCTTTACTTTCACCTCGTTCAACGAGAGTTTGATCGAAAATGCTTTCTTTGCTAATTGCGTTTATGCTAACTGTCAAATAACAATCAGTTGGGTGTAAAATCAGACATCAGAATAACATGATAACAATACAGATGATGCAATCTAAAATCTAAATAACTTCAGTAGGGTCATGATGAACTAAAGAAAATTATAAATTATGACGATGATATTTTCTCACCCCAAACTCCATTCAAGTCGATTAAAAATTATCTCAGTAATTTCTAATGATAGTCAGAGAAACCGTACTATGCAAGACATTGAAGCGACGAGTTCCTTGCGAAAAATATGCCCTTGATGTTAATCATGCATGTAGACCTTTTTCACCAATCCCCGCTCATTCCACGAGCCCGTGTTGGATGGGAAATGGTAAGTAGCCAACGAGGCGTGTAGCACCAGGTGCGTTTTCCATTTACCAAGAAATTCCGGAAATTCCGGTTGGGATGTAAATGGAACACGCGTTTTTGGTTCGTTCCATTGGAAAATTTCCGGAATAAACGGAACTTCTGAAAAGGTAGTCCTGTTTTCCCGTTGGAAACTTTCCGATGGAAATGTGTGTTCCATTTACAACTTTTGAAAGGTCTTAACACCCGACAGGCTATTCACGGCCACATTTTTAAATTTTGGGGCGTAAAATCGCAATCACTGGGCGGCGAACGGACCTGAGTTAACTGGAACAAGTTTTTCACCCGATGGAAATTTTTTGTAAATGGAAAACGCCCCAGGTTGGCTATAAGTGATCTCGTATCATCCAACAAGGGCGAATGGATTAATTGTTTTGCCCCGATGAAACTTGGTTTCCTCGCAAAAAAACCTTTTTCTTAATTACTTTCTGTATCTTGTAAACAACACATTTACCCAACTCAAAAAGCCTTACTTACAATATACTGTCTACAGCACACTACTTACGAATTTTTTATGACCTTGCCTCACTTTGTTTTGTGACTGTATGTAGACATATTATTAGACGAAGAGTGAAGTGATTCTCGCACTTTAGCTGGACAAATTTAGCAATTGTCTATACAGTCATCTGAAAAATTCAGGTGGCTCCAAAGGGATTTCGAGCCCCGTTGGGACCACCGTGGCGATAAAAACCCTAACTAACGGTAAAGTAACGGCATTTCCCAGGGTCTTCTCAGCTTTTCGAGGGAAACCCCGGGATCTCCCATTGGATTCTGCATTTTGATTTGCACTCATTAAGCCAAATGTCGATGATTTAAACATAGTTTTTTTCCCAAAATCAGAATGGCAGCGTGGCCCTATGGTTGGAATGCTGGATTTACACAGAAATGTTTCGCATTCAAATCCCGCTCCGTCCACCAACAATGTATTCGTTTTCGGTGGTCCGAAATTCACCTCCACCACGTCTTGTAAAAAGCCCGAACTGGTTTCTCTTTCCAGTTCGGACTCTTCACCCCCCGGGGGTGGGAGTAACTTCATTTATACACGGTAAATCCTTCAGCAGAGATCAACCTTTATAAGTTATAAAGAGATAAAAGATAAAAATTATAACTAAACTAACCTAAAATACTATTAACTAAATACTAAAAGCTGCTTTACACGAATGCAGTGTAAAACTCATTCAAACATGTAGTGAAGTAGATAAAATTTAAAGTCACGTAAAGATGTTGCTGCACGAAGGTCACTGAATAGGCTGTTCCACAACCTGGCTTGGTTGTAAGAGAAACCCTTCTTTGAATAATTGGTGCGGGGTTGCGGAAGAGCCAATCTATTTTCATTATTCCTTAATCGATATCATGTTACGTCGTTTCAAAAAACAAATCTAGAACTCAGATATTCAGGGGTCATCCCATGTAAAGATTAGATTTGTACATCATAACAACAGCTGATTCCAATGTTTGGTATTTGAGTTTATGGGATAGCAAATTGTCGGGATTTTCGGGGCAAGAAAATTCTGGCTTGAGGGATTTAAAAGTGGAAAGATTGGTGGTAAAAAAAGGTTGTTACAGAAAGAACTGTAGCGTTCACTTGTTGATTTAATGATTACTAGTCGCGTTAGATTCCGTCATCTCATTTTCTCTTGACTCCCTTTTGAAATTACAATTGAAAAGACTTCATGTAAGGTTTATTCAGAAAGTGACTAAGTTGGGGTTGCTAAAATTACATTTATCCAAAAGTGACTAAGATGGGGTCTGTAATTGGCCATAAAATAGACTGTGAAGGGGTAGGGGCTCTCGACATTGTTCTCAGTGTTTATTTGAATTCATTGTTGCTTTCTTATCATGGCCCCACAAGCGTCAAACTTTAAATATCGCCGTGTATAAATGAAGGTTCTTTACTTTTCTTTCTTTGCTAATTGCAAAATCTAGATCTCCTGACAATCGCCAAAGGAAGTGTTCCTTTGTCTTGTTCCATTCTGCCAGCGTTCAAATTGTAATTTTTGAGCTCTATCACGGTCTGAAGTATTAGCCGTCTCCTCGCCCAAACCCGCCAAAGGGACGAGGCGTCTCTCTCGCCCGCCTCGTCCCTTTGACGCTTTAGACTTTAAAGCTCTATTAATCTGAAATTCGTTTTATATCTAGCGACCTGTGAACAGACGACCAGAAAAGGTTAAACCTGCATTTCCTAAGTTGTCCTTGGATGACGCATCCATAAAACCACGGTATGATGTATTGGTCGTTGGTTCAGGCTATGGCGGCTCTATTGCAGCTAGCCGTTGTGCCAGAGCTGGCCAAGCTGTGTGCCTACTGGAGCGGGGGAAGGAGTGGCGACCTGGTGAATTTCTTGAGTTGTTTCGTCATGCCTCAAAGGAAATCCAAGTTCATCTTGGTGGAGACAAAACTATAGGTACATACTGTACTGTCAGACTACTGTATAGCTGCTCTGAATAAATATGCTTGTGTCTCCCTCCATAGAGTATTTCCCTCTCCATATCATTTCCAAACCATGACGGCTAAAATGGGCCCTTTGCAGGTTAATGATCACATGGTACAAAAACCGCCATACTGGGACGCAAATTGCCCACTGGGACATCTAAAACAAAGAAAATTTAAATTTATCTTGCTTTGTTTAAGATGTCCCAGTGCGCAATTTGCGTCCCAGTATGGCGGTTTTTGTACCATGTGATCACTGACCTGCAAAGGGCCCATTGTTTACTATTTCCTGTTCACCTTTCTTGTTCTCTTGTTTGATACACCTCTTCCCAGCGAAACTATCTAATGCTTTTGGAATTTAAAAAGACAGGATTTCATTTTACATGTTCATACATATACGACAGTGCAACTTAGCTTACTAAACAAGCTTAGTTTCTGCTTTATGACAGACAGACAGACAGACAGACAGACTGTGTGTTTATTAAGAAAAACATTGCATTAATAAAAACTGAATTGCGCCTCTTTACAAGTAAGAAATATAAGAAATGATTTAAAACTACTACTATTATAAATTACAAAGCGACTACTCTCAGAAATTACTTAAATGCTTCCCTCGCATTCTTAACTATGAATGATTTGCAAATCTATTTGTCTTTACAAGAGGCGTGGCAAACCTCCTCTGCCTTCTCAGCTCATATGAGATAGAAACTGAGGGAGGCAGGAGGCTGGTAATCTTACTCCGTGGATCATTAACGATAGACTTAAACAGGTGTTTTGTTAACTTTTCCTGGTGGGCCCTCATGGACTCAAGCCCTGCTAACTGAAGGGCGTCCGAGTAGTGCACCCTGGGAAAAATGCATGATAGAGGGCCCTCCTTTGCACTCTTTCGAGCTCGACTTGTAGATACTTTGGTAAACTGTAATGGGAAAACAGACAAGCGTAATCTAGTGAAGACCTGATACATGCGCAAAAATATGTTACAGTATCTGAAGTAGGAACGTGCGCACGCTTAAGTTGAATAAGAAAGTACAGATTCTTAGACGCTTTTTTAACAAGTTCTTTCTATGGTCGTTCCACGTTAGCGTTATTATTGATTGTCAAGCCGAGTAGCTTTGTGCTCTGTACTGGTTTTTGATAGGAGTTCCGTCTATGCAAACCCTAGGGAATTGCGGGGAGTCACGACTGAAGGATATAACTAACTCTTTAGTCTTCTCGCCATTAAGCTGGAACTTTGTAACTCTTGGGGCAAACTTCTTGTTTGAATATTGTTTAAATAAATAAAAAAAAAAAAAAAGTATGCATGGTACTCACTGATATAAAAATACACGTGAAGAAGTTCCTTTGTCGTATTTTAGCTGTGGAAAGAACTTTCCAAGTGAGCCACATCAGATTATGAGTCAACGGTGAGATGTTTTACAAAACGTCCGCCGATGATTTGGTAGTCAAAAAGGCGAGAAATGTCTAAAGCCGCTCCAATAGCTATCAAGGCCCGCAAAGTTGACAATTAACGACTTGCTCTGCAAACAAAAGTTTCAAGTGCTGAAGCGCAGACTTGTCATGTCCGACTTTTTTAAGACTTCGTAATTCCTACCCTAACTTGAACAGTTTTGTTGTCTATTGTGCTACTTTTAATTACAAACATTTCCGTTATTTATACATGTTACAGTTAAATTTAAATTCAGGATATATTTAATTTCAACCTAGGTCCTTTTATTTTAAACTAGGTTGAAATTGATAGTAGGAAACATCAACTAAAACCCATCAATTATTAGTAAGTACTGTAATATAGGGGTAAGTAAATTGGTCCTAGCCTAGATGTAGCTAGAGGTGAGTGGATGAACTTAGTGTAGCTTAATTTTTCATGAGTATTTTATAAAACCCCAATAGTTGTTAAGTCTAGGCACTGATTTTAAATGGTTAGCATTAAGGTTTGGGTTAGGCATACAGTGCATGATAACTGATTCTACTTTTCTTTCTCAGAGCTTTTTAGGACATTGTTCATGGATGAATCTCCTTAGGAGGGCAGGGGGCAACAATATTGAATTATCTTTTAAGGAATAAAAGAACTGAATCATACATGATGTATTGTTGATTTTTAATTTGCTTAGCTATTTGCTCTATAGATCATTTTCTTACTTTGAATTCGTAATAATCAAAGGCAAGTAAAAACAAAACTGAAAAGTCAGGAAAAAGGGTTTTATAATCTATTGATCAGACGCCGTTTTGTAGGCTCTTGTAAGTGTTCTTTCTTTTGAATTATCAAATAAAATATTTGTTTATTTTATTTTAATTTTGCTGAGTCTGCTTGAAGTAATAAATCCAAATTTTGTGATTATTATGGCACAGTCCCCTTGAAGTTCTCCAATTTGAGCAAGTAGCACATTTGGATGAAGGGGCGTTTCCTTTTCCATTTCTCTAATTTTCAGCGTCACATAATCCTGAAGTTCGAACTTCTCTTCTTTTCTTCTTCCTTTTCTAGTGTATGATAACTGCAAAAGGCAGACTGCTGGATGCCTACAAATAGCGCAGATAAGCGGTATTTAAGGCTAAAAACCATTTCAAATAGTGCTGATAAACATGATTAAAATGTGATTCAGGGTTAGTCCGCAGTTTGCAAGTGCATGTCAGACACCGCTCTCCTTTAATGTCTGGCTCATCCACGTTTTTAAATTATTCACCATTTTACTGGTATGTATTTGATGTAGCTGTGACTTGTCCACCATTTGTGGCTTTTTAATTTCTTTTCTCCGAGAGATTCCGAAAACCACTTCATACGGCGTCTTGGCAAATTTGCAAAGTAAGACAACAGAATTGGCAAATCGCAGCTTTGGAGACACTGCTCGATCTACGCATTCTCGTATCTTGTTTGTAAATATCTCCAACAATTGTGTTCAAAATGAAGTGGAAAGAACTTCCAGAGACCCTGAAATTTTCACAGCACTGACTCTCGTCGAACTCTCTGTCTGCAATATGAAACCAAGATTGTGACCTCGGTCTCATCCGAATGGTTTGTTCCCTGAAGTTACGCAGCACCATTTGTATCATGTTTACAAATATGAATTTTTGTTTCCAGATTTGTACCTTGTACTTTGCTGCAATGAGCGAAAATTACACTCGTACTCGTTCTCGAGTTCTTGCTGGTATCTTCTGTTGTTTTTCAGACGGCGTGATAAATGAAATAAATACACAGTGAAAAGTAGGCCTACCTGCCGCCATTTTCGAGGAATTTTTTTTCATACGATAAGGTGTGGTGCAAGAGTCTTTCGAGGCACCATGTAATCAGAATTTGAAAAGGGTTATTTAAACACAAATCCATGTATATCAGAAACCCATAAGGGTTGAAACGTGTAACGGGCGTTCACAGCTTCCGAATATTCAGTGCTAAGTACCATATTTGGAAACCCCTCGCTCCAGTTAATTTCGCGCGAGAACATTGGTGGTGTTGCGTCACGGTGTTCTTACAAACTGATTGGTTGGTGCGTAGCAGACAAGACGCTTATTTCGAAGCTCTTCACTCTGATCAGTTTTTTTTAGTTAAAACGTTGCTGAAACCTTGACCAAAATGGTAACAGACACAGTCCAATCATTGAAACT
>NC_090878.1:1218641-1226141 GCF_036669935.1 Montipora foliosa | reverse complement strand
ATTTTAAAAAGTATCCATATTCTTGAATGCAGTTGTAAGAAATATTTTTTAATTGACACTTTAACCTATCCTCGTTTTCAACCGTCAGAGTGGGTCCGTGTGTTTTTAAATCAAGAAATAGCAGTTCGAAAGAGCTTTTGACCTCATATTTGTCAACATTTTTTGGTGGTAGACTGAAACGTAAACCTCTTGCAAGAACACTTTTCTCTGTTTCCGTTAACACACGATGCGAATAATTGAAAATGATTGAGTCATTGCCCAAGTTTGAGAGCAGTGGTATTCCTTTCTTCCATTTTAGAACATTGAACTTTTTGTCCAATTTCTTAGACAGGCGATCTTTCGATTTTGACAATTTTGCCTCAATGGTAGAGCAAGTGTGATTCAGGTCAAGAGGTGACAAGGTTTCCTGAAGTCGGCAACATGCTGTTGTATTCCTTACTTCCGTTTTAGAACATTGAACTTTTTGTCCAATTTCTTAGACAGGCGATCTTTCAATTTTGACGATTTTGCCGACTTCAGGAAACCTTGTCACCTCTTGACCTGAATCACACTTGCTCTACCATTGAGGCAAAATCGCCTGTCTAAGAAACTGGACAAAAAGTTCAATGTTCTAAAACGGAAGAAAGGAATACCACAACTCTCAAACATGGACAATGACTCAATCATTTTCAATTATTCGCATCATGTGTTAAAGGGGCTAGGTCACGCTATTTTAGGTAATTTTGTTTAATTTTGTTAATTATGAGCTCTAAACGCCAAATTGGCAGAGCAAGAGTCTTTCATTTGAAAATCACGGCCACGTAACAACTGAGAATGATTTTCCAGCTGTGTAACTGACATTTTGATATAGACTGATGTAAATTTGAAAAAAGGTGGGCCGACGTTTTTCAAATTTACCCAAATTCAATCCATTTCAATCCTCTCCAGTTTTGTCCATCCATGGCCCTTCTTGGCTTCCCTGTGTTTTGTTAGAGTTCTTCTATAGTTTTGAACAGTTATTTTGATATTTTAGTTAATTCTATGACTATTCGATCAGTGCTCAAATTGCCTAAAATTGTGTGACCTAGCCCCTTTAACGGAAACAGAGAAAAGTGTTCTTGGAAGAGGTTTACGTTTCTGTCTACCACCAAAAAATGTTGACAAATATGAGGTCAAAAGCTCTTTCGAACTGCTCTTTCGCGATTTAAAAAGACACGGACCCACTCTGACGGTTGAACACCACAATAGGTTAAAGTGTCAATTAAAAAACATTTCTTACAACTACATTTATTCATATCATTTCTCTAAGCAGAAACATATATTCTTTAACGCATTGACTACTGGCCATCTGACGAGTAAAATACTCTAGCGTTGGAGAGAAAAAAATTAAGTATGGCCAGTTTAATTAGGCCAGTTTAGGGGTGAAAGGGTTAAAACAATTAATTTCTTTGTCTGCCACCTCAACAAAACGGCTTGCAGCCATTTTGAAAACAAAAACGCTCAGGTGATTATTGGGTAATAATAACCTTAAGTGCAACCAATCATGGCAGAGAATGTTCAATAATCACCTATGTAATTATACTAATTATAACAAAACTATTGAATTCCCTTATGTGGCTTTCGTATGATATGAGGAATTAGACAGATCTCAGATGGTGATAACCGCCTTGGCCTCATCAAATAACACCATCCTCTATCTGCATATCTGCCTGATCCAAGACTAAAATTATGGCTGCAAACAAAACTTACACTTGAAAGACGCCTTGTTATTTGGCAGACCTCCTTATGCTTTTCATTAGTTCCAGTCTGTATGTGTTGGTTCCTTTCTGTAATAGTCTTGAAATAACGAAGGTATTGAGCTGTTGAGGTGGAGAGAAAAATGAAAGTTATACCTTATTAGTTAACATCACGTCTTCTTACGTGAGCTAAAAGTAAGAGCACTTCATGGCCCCAGCTGATATCCTAGGATTTTAGTACAACAATAACTTAATACTAGTTGCCAACAAATCTTTTCTGCATGGAATAACAGCCTGACTGGGACACCTGTCAGCATAGATCTAAGAAAGTATTCTTGAAATGTTTATTTGTGGATGTTCAAAATATGGCACAATCTTAATTTGATCCAGGGTTCATGCAGATATATAAACAGAAAAAATGTGGTGGTAAAAAGGGATGCCTGCACGGTCAACATGATTCCACAAGCTTGAAAGTTACAGTACTTGTAGCTGGGCTGTTAGCCTGAAATGTCAGTCGTCTCCCGCCCTCAGCCTTCCCCGGGCTGAGGGCGGGAGACGACTGACATTTCAGGCTACTGTGCTGTAATTTTTGCTAAAACAAATTATATAAAATAATAATTATGGTCGCTATAAGGTGCATGCTACCAACAAAGGAATGTTCTCGTACTCATTCATGTTTGAGTTTGTAGCTCCAAGTTCTGTGGCCCAGACAGTGAATGTTTATTGAATCAGTCATAAACTGCACTATACAAGTGGAAATTTTAAAGCAACTCAAGCTTCACAAACCTTCCATCTGCAAGTCTGTCCATGGACAGTTTTCTCCACCATGTTCTTTTTTTGAAAATTTCCTGAATTTTGTGAAAAAGAGCCTGGTTCCTCGCTGACAGTGGTTTGCAAAGATTATATGCATCAAACTTAATGAACAGTTAACTTCAGCATTTACGCCCCACGTGAAAATGAGAACATTTTTTAAAACATGTATCACAATCTTCCAGTCTGCACCAGGGTAATGCTTTGCGTAAGAAATTGTCAAAGACCGGCATTTTAAAAAATAATAATAAACCAAAAGAAGCTTTACTTTCACCTCGTTCAACGAGAGTTTGATCGAAAATGCTTTCTTTGCTAATTGCGTTTATGCTAACTGTCAAATAACAATCAGTTGGGTGTAAAATCAGACATCAGAATAACATGATAACAATACAGATGATGCAATCTAAAATCTAAATAACTTCAGTAGGGTCATGATGAACTAAAGAAAATTATAAATTATGACGATGATATTTTCTCACCCCAAACTCCATTCAAGTCGATTAAAAATTATCTCAGTAATTTCTAATGATAGTCAGAGAAACCGTACTATGCAAGACATTGAAGCGACGAGTTCCTTGCGAAAAATATGCCCTTGATGTTAATCATGCATGTAGACCTTTTTCACCAATCCCCGCTCATTCCACGAGCCCGTGTTGGATGGGAAATGGTAAGTAGCCAACGAGGCGTGTAGCACCAGGTGCGTTTTCCATTTACCAAGAAATTCCGGAAATTCCGGTTGGGATGTAAATGGAACACGCGTTTTTGGTTCGTTCCATTGGAAAATTTCCGGAATAAACGGAACTTCTGAAAAGGTAGTCCTGTTTTCCCGTTGGAAACTTTCCGATGGAAATGTGTGTTCCATTTACAACTTTTGAAAGGTCTTAACACCCGACAGGCTATTCACGGCCACATTTTTAAATTTTGGGGCGTAAAATCGCAATCACTGGGCGGCGAACGGACCTGAGTTAACTGGAACAAGTTTTTCACCCGATGGAAATTTTTTGTAAATGGAAAACGCCCCAGGTTGGCTATAAGTGATCTCGTATCATCCAACAAGGGCGAATGGATTAATTGTTTTGCCCCGATGAAACTTGGTTTCCTCGCAAAAAAACCTTTTTCTTAATTACTTTCTGTATCTTGTAAACAACACATTTACCCAACTCAAAAAGCCTTACTTACAATATACTGTCTACAGCACACTACTTACGAATTTTTTATGACCTTGCCTCACTTTGTTTTGTGACTGTATGTAGACATATTATTAGACGAAGAGTGAAGTGATTCTCGCACTTTAGCTGGACAAATTTAGCAATTGTCTATACAGTCATCTGAAAAATTCAGGTGGCTCCAAAGGGATTTCGAGCCCCGTTGGGACCACCGTGGCGATAAAAACCCTAACTAACGGTAAAGTAACGGCATTTCCCAGGGTCTTCTCAGCTTTTCGAGGGAAACCCCGGGATCTCCCATTGGATTCTGCATTTTGATTTGCACTCATTAAGCCAAATGTCGATGATTTAAACATAGTTTTTTTCCCAAAATCAGAATGGCAGCGTGGCCCTATGGTTGGAATGCTGGATTTACACAGAAATGTTTCGCATTCAAATCCCGCTCCGTCCACCAACAATGTATTCGTTTTCGGTGGTCCGAAATTCACCTCCACCACGTCTTGTAAAAAGCCCGAACTGGTTTCTCTTTCCAGTTCGGACTCTTCACCCCCCGGGGGTGGGAGTAACTTCATTTATACACGGTAAATCCTTCAGCAGAGATCAACCTTTATAAGTTATAAAGAGATAAAAGATAAAAATTATAACTAAACTAACCTAAAATACTATTAACTAAATACTAAAAGCTGCTTTACAAGGATGCCGTGTAAAACTCATTCAAAACTGTGGTGAAGTAGATAAAATTTAAAGTCACGTAAAGATGTTGCTGCACGAAGGTCACTGAATAGGCTGTTCCACAACCTGGCTTGGTTGTAAGAGAAACCCTTCTTTGAATAATTGGTGCGGGGTTGCGGAAGAGCCAATCTATTTTCATTATTCCTTAATCGATATCATGTTACGTCGTTTCAAAAAACAAATCTAGAACTCAGATATTCAGGGGTCATCCCATGTAAAGATTAGATTTGTACATCATAACAACAGCTGATTCCAATGTTTGGTATTTGAGTTTATGGGATAGCAAATTGTCGGGATTTTCGGGGCAAGAAAATTCTGGCTTGAGGGATTTAAAAGTGGAAAGATTGGTGGTAAAAAAAGGTTGTTACAGAAAGAACTGTAGCGTTCACTTGTTGATTTAATGATTACTAGTCGCGTTAGATTCCGTCATCTCATTTTCTCTTGACTCCCTTTTGAAATTACAATTGAAAAGACTTCATGTAAGGTTTATTCAGAAAGTGACTAAGTTGGGGTTGCTAAAATTACATTTATCCAAAAGTGACTAAGATGGGGTCTGTAATTGGCCATAAAATAGACTGTGAAGGGGTAGGGGCTCTCGACATTGTTCTCAGTGTTTATTTGAATTCATTGTTGCTTTCTTATCATGGCCCCACAAGCGTCAAACTTTAAATATCGCCGTGTATAAATGAAGGTTCTTTACTTTTCTTTCTTTGCTAATTGCAAAATCTAGATCTCCTGACAATCGCCAAAGGAAGTGTTCCTTTGTCTTGTTCCATTCTGCCAGCGTTCAAATTGTAATTTTTGAGCTCTATCACGGTCTGAAGTATTAGCCGTCTCCTCGCCCAAACCCGCCAAAGGGACGAGGCGTCTCTCTCGCCCGCCTCGTCCCTTTGACGCTTTAGACTTTAAAGCTCTATTAATCTGAAATTCGTTTTATATCTAGCGACCTGTGAACAGACGACCAGAAAAGGTTAAACCTGCATTTCCTAAGTTGTCCTTGGATGACGCATCCATAAAACCACGGTATGATGTATTGGTCGTTGGTTCAGGCTATGGCGGCTCTATTGCAGCTAGCCGTTGTGCCAGAGCTGGCCAAGCTGTGTGCCTACTGGAGCGGGGGAAGGAGTGGCGACCTGGTGAATTTCTTGAGTTGTTTCGTCATGCCTCAAAGGAAATCCAAGTTCATCTTGGTGGAGACAAAACTATAGGTAACATACTGTACTGTCAGACTACTGTATAGCTGCTCTGAATAAATATGCTTGTGTCTCCCTCCATAGAGTATTTCCCTCTCCATATCATTTCCAAACCATGACGGCTAAAATGGGCCCTTTGCAGGTTAATGATCACATGGTACAAAAACCGCCATACTGGGACGCAAATTGCCCACTGGGACATCTAAAACAAAGAAAATTTAAATTTATCTTGCTTTGTTTAAGATGTCCCAGTGCGCAATTTGCGTCCCAGTATGGCGGTTTTTGTACCATGTGATCACTGACCTGCAAAGGGCCCATTGTTTACTATTTCCTGTTCACCTTTCTTGTTCTCTTGTTTGATACACCTCTTCCCAGCGAAACTATCTAATGCTTTTGGAATTTAAAAAGACAGGATTTCATTTTACATGTTCATACATATACGACAGTGCAACTTAGCTTACTAAACAAGCTTAGTTCTGCTTTATGACAGACAGACAGACAGACAGACAGACTGTGTGTTTATTAAGAAAAACATTGCATTAAATAAAAACTGAATTGCGCCTCTTTACAAGTAAGAAATATAAGAAATGATTTAAAACTACTACTATTATAAAATTACAAAGCGACTACTCTCAGAAATTACTTAAATGCTTCCCTCGCATTCTTAACTATGAATGAATTTGCAAATCTATTTGTCTTTACAAGAGGCGTGGCAAACCTCCTCTGCCTTCTCAGCTCATATGAGATAGAAACTGAGGGAGGCAGGAGGCTGGTAATCTTACTCCGTGGATCATTAACGATAGACTTAAACAGGTGTTTTGTTAACTTTTCCTGGTGGGCCCTCATGGACTCAAGCCCTGCTAACTGAAGGGCGTCCGAGTAGTGCACCCTGGGAAAAATGCATGATAGGGCCCTCCTTTGCACTCTTTCGAGCTCGACTTGTAGATACTTTGGTAAACTGTAATGGAAAACAGGACAAGCGTAATCTAGTGAAGACCTGATACATGCGCAAAAATATGTTACAAGATCTGAAGTAGGAACGTGCGCACGCTTAAGTTGAATAAGAAAGTACAGATTCTTAGACGCTTTTTTAACAAGTTCTTCTATATGGTCGTTCCACGTTAGCGTATTATTGATTGTCAAGCCGAGTAGCTTTGTGCTCTGTATGGTTTTGATAGGAGTTCCGTCTATGCAAACCCTAGGGAATTGCGGGGAGTCACGACTGAAGGATATAACTAACTCTTTAGTCTTCTCGCCATTAAGCTGGAACAAATTTTCCTTGGACCAATCGTAGATTGCATCTACTGCTTCTTGTGACTTGCTCTGTTGGCCTTTATGTATGTTCTCTGATACCGTAGTATCATCAACATATTTCCACATGTTGAAGATACTTGGGACAGTCAAGTCATTAATCATCAAGAGAAAGAGCCAGGGACCCAACTTTGTCCCCTGTGGCACTCCAGACGGCACTGTGCCCGGCACTCTGAAACGCAGTCCTTCCCAAGTTTGACTCTTTGAGATCTTCCTGACAGGAAGTCAATCACCCAGTTGATTACACTATTAGGAATATTGACCCGCTTCAATTTGTTGACCAAACTCTTGTGGTCTATGAGGTCAAAGGCCTTTCGATAATCAAAGAGAAGGACACGCACAGAAGCACCGTTACCATCCGTTGCTTCGAGCCACTTATGAATCATACTAATAAGTGCCAACACGGTTGAAGAACCAGATATGGTACCAAACTGGTTGGAGTCAACTAGGCTCTCTAGGGCAGGTTTTATGTAATCAGAAACAATAAAATCCTCAGATATTTTCGAGAGGGTAGACGTGAGAGAGATTGGACGCAGTTCCTTTTTTTTGGGTCGGTGACTTGCTTCACCTTGG
>NC_090878.1:1191141-1213641 GCF_036669935.1 Montipora foliosa | reverse complement strand
GCTTTTAAATTTTAAATTCATTGTTGTGTAGTACAGTAAAAAAATTGTGACCATTCGTAATCTAGTTTTTTGCTTTTTGTGTATGCTTTTAGATTTTTTAGGTTATTTTATTGTTCTGGAGGACCGCACCTGAAGTTTATTAGCTTTTAGCTTTTATGTGCTACCCTCGGTAAATAAAGTCATTAGGGATATTTAGCATCACGTTTCCAAAGTCGACCGCAAACTTCAAACCGCAGTTGGTCGTTAGCGGTTTGTCGTAGCGGCATTAATAGACTTAAGCATAAGGTTCGGCATTTGACGGGCCCGAGTCCTCAAGGATGTGCAAAGGATCCAAATGACTTATGGGTGCAAACGTGAGTTCCTACTGAACAGCAGACTGCAAACTCGAGCGCAAGGCCATGTCACGTGACACTGAGAGGTTTGCCGTTTGCTGTTTTCCGAAAAATACGCGATGCTAATTCTCTCAATTGCTTATTTACTCACTTACTTACTTCTTACTTACTTGCTTACTTATTTACTTACTTACTTACTTACTTATTTACTTACTTACTTACTCACTTACTCACTTACTCACTTACTTACTTACTTACTTACTTACTTACTTACTTACTTACTTACTTACTTACTCACTTACTCACTTACTCACTTACTCACTTACTCACTTACTCACTTACTCACTTACTCACTTACTCGCTTACTCACTTACGCACTTACGCACTTACTCACTTACTCACTTACTCACTTACTCACTTACTCACCGTGACTCACTTACTCACTTACTCAATTACTCACTTACTCACTTACTCACTTACTCGCTTACTCACTTACTCTCTTACTCACTTACTTTGTTACTTACTTACTTACTTACTTACTTACTTACTAGCAATTGAGTGGGAAAGGAATTGATAACACGCTATCATTTCTATGCATGAGCTACGATGATGCAAGCGGCATCATCTCTTACAACCAAGACAATGATACTGTTGACATCACTTGGAACAGAGTTGGCTATGAGAAGAACTTTGAGACAGTAAACTTAGCAATGGAAAAGGCCACCAAAGGCTTAAAAGGCACTTTTGTAAAAAATCCCACATGGACTCCTGCTCTTGGCAAAAGTGTTGTCACAGCTCATCCTCTTGGTGGCTGTCCAATGGGGAAATCTGGAAGAACCGCTGTCGTCAACCATGCTGGGCAAGTCTTTGAAGGTAAGTAGTATTTAAAAATCAGTGCTCAGTAAGGTTAATTAGCAAGAGCTCCGGACTGTTAAACAGGCGTTTGTGGGTCAAGTCCCAAAGCAGACCACAAACCAGCATTTTTGGATTAACTGTTGAGAAGATCTTTCACACTGCGTTGATATTTGCCTCAGTTCAGATGATAGGCTACTTAAAGCCGTTGCCCTGGTCTGCTTGACCTCTGCATTTAAACTTGAATCGGACACAAAGAAGACCACACTCTGATCGCAAAGGATAGTTTTGGGGCTAGAGCTACTTTACATCCATGGGTTGGGTAGATAAGAGGTAGGCTAGCCATCTTTACCCACAAAACTTCAGTAACAGCTCATACTAGGAGTGGAATGTACCTTGGTAGTAACAGTAGCACTAGCAGTAGCAGCAGCAGTAGCGGTCGTTGTAGTTTTAGTGGTAGTGGTAGAGGGGGAGAGTGCCAGTGGCCGTGGTAGAGATAGTCCCGTAGTGGTAGTGGTGGTACCCTATATGTAGCCGTACTTACTCCCCGCTTTCCCTCGGGGGATGGGGTGAGGCTATACGAAGGCTATATGTTGGTAGTGGTACTATGAAGCAGAAAGCCTAAGACAGCTATAATTTGTAACCATTTAAAGCAGAACGAAAAACTCTGGGTAATTTTTTGTTTAAGTGTTCCAGGGCTGGTGACTTTTGAGAGAGTTAAGTGTATATTTTTATAGCTCACAGGAACCTTTTCATCTTGTCCTTTCTAATGTGTCATTGCAGCTGATTCTGACCAGGTTCTAGAGGGACTATATGTAGTGGATGGTGCAATTCTTCCCATTGCTGTGGGGGTTAATCCCACTATGACCATTTCATGCTTGGCTGAGCGCTGTATGAGACTTCTTGCTGAGAGAGAAGGATGGCACATTGACTACGATACATTCAAACCACTTGGTAAATCACTTCAATGACTGCTCCAATGAATGCCAGCCGTTTTCATTAAATTAATCATTGAATATAAGTTTGCTTTTTTTACGTCGCCTCCTTGTCATGCATGTTTGAGGACTGCCAAGCAAACGTTAATGAGCCTACCATAGTAATGTGAGAACTGGGCCTTTAGTCAAGTTACTCTTTATAAGCAATATAGGACTTTTTCCGTGTTTACATAGTCTCATCTAAACACGAGGGTGACTTGGGAAAATTCAAGACAGTTATGCAATCTCGAGATGGTTTTAATAGCTGTCGAGAATTCTCCCAACCCCGCGAATGTTTAGATGAGGCTATGTAAACATGGAAAAAAGCCCTCTATTACTTTTATAAAATATTTCTCGACAAATAAAGGAAACTGCTGGGTTTTGTTTTCTTCTTGCTTGAAACAGATTTTGTTGATACACGCTCATATTTGCCATCTGCCATTACATGACCAATCAAAATTCGCGTGATGTCACAGCCGTGGTTACATACTCTCATCTAAACACAGCTATTAACCAATGGGAGTGCGCGTACTATCCTAATTATTTTATTCAAAAAAAACCTCTAAGCAAGTACTCTTCATCCGCGATCCACCATAGTTAATAGAGAGGAATGGTTTGGAGGCCCGGCAAATATCAAAGGAGCAAACAAAAATGTCAAGATATAGGTTGGAAAGTCCACGACCGAGCACAATCTTTTGTTTTGCGCTTATCGTGACTATGCAAGAATCACGTAACCAACACGTTTCTGTTGGTTAGTTCCTCAGTACGGAGTAAACAAATATTGTGTTTTGTGCACGGTCAAGGCCAAAAAAGAGCACAAAAACCTACAAAAAAAAAACGTTTTCGGGTTTCATAACCATTCCCGTCTATTAACTATGGATCCACCAATAAGTCATCATCACTTCTCTTTTTGCAAATTCATATTATTCATACTTCCTTTAAGCTTTTGATATTACAAAAGTCGCTTCACTCCCTGGATTATTAATATAATATATGGGCATTTTCTGTTTTTTGTTTGTTTATATATGAACTGTGGAGAGAATCAAATTAAGATGCTGATCTCGTCGCAGTTATTAATTAACATTACTTTCAAATGCGGTAATTAAACGGTACATTAATGACAAAAAGCGTTTGGCCCTTTGGGGAATAACTAATTCTGTGCAAAAAAAAATGATTGCAAAGAGAAGTACTAGATCTTCCTGATTTTACTTACTTGACCGGGGCTATTTTCCTGCTAAGTAAGCAAATAAGAACTTTGGAATTTCAGAACCTAACGATCCAGTTTCAGGTAGTGAACAACAGGGTAATCCATCTTCACCATCTATTTGTGGTAATGAGTCAGTTGCAGTCAGGAGTTCTTGACATTGAACTAAAGAGAAAGGAAAACTTAAAGTTAGCTATTTTCATTTTTAACGATCGCGAGCACTTACAGGCTGCAGCAGGTTTACTTGCTATTGTACCCTTAGGATGTATTTTTACTAAAGTGACAAGAGAATGAAGAGTGAGTTGCGAAAACATGACACCTTTTCTTGTTCACAGATAAGACTAGCTTTGTCAAACAAAAGCCAGGAATTCGATTCACTGAGAAGATGGTCGGGACATATGAACCATTAAAAAACAGGGCGAAGCATACACCATGTGAATTCACTCTGACCATTGATTCTGATGATGTTGAGCGCATGCTCAACTGTGATCCGTTGCACTCAGCAACGATTTCCGGGACAGTGATGTGTCTTGCTTTATCCTCTGCTCCACTGTCGGTTTTTGAAGGTAGGTTTAATAAGCTCAGCTCATTTTATAAGGAGAAATTGGAACTTCCTGGGTCTATACCATACTTATAAGCCCCGAACAAGGAGAACAAAAAATGGCTCACGCTGCATGGCTTCCACCCCCTGGTAAAATAGCCATGTACAGGCAGATAGCACGACCCCTTGCATGCTGTCTTAAAGGGGAATACTGATCAGACTATAATTGTGCGGGACTCTGAGACCTTAATCAGTATACTTGGCTATTTGGCCATTTACGACTTGGCATGGGTTGTTAGCATGGTTTGTTGGTAAACCTTTAGACATAGGCGCCTGTGAAGATTGTTTTCCAGGTTTGAAAGTCCCTCAAAATGAATTAAATTACATTTCCAGGGGCACCCAATGACCAATTTGTTGTAAATTGTATTATTATACCCCAGTTAATGAAAATAAATGTTATTAAGGCATTTTCAGGTGTTTTTCAGTGTTGCTGGGAAAACATTATCTGTTCCTTTTTCCCAGCAAGACACACAAGAAATTTTCCAGCCAGCTAGATAAAATTGGTTGGTTTCCCAGCCAGCTGATCAAATTTATTTCCCAGCAAGGAATTCCGCGCGCTTTCAAATCCCTCGATCCAAAACGACCGAACAAAAGCGACAAAACCGGGACAAAACAGATTTTTTCCGCAAGCGCAATCACTCTGACCAGCCGTCGTATGTTTGTGACTACTCTCTGGGAGAGGGAACGGGTTTTTTTTTTTTTTTTTTCAGTCTTCAGAGTTTCTACAGCCAGCTCGGGTTGAAATGCTAGAAAAAGTCAGTAATCCCCAGGCAAAACCTCTATCAATAACAAAATTTCCCAGCCAGCTAATCGAAACACCTGTATTTTTGCCAGCCAGCAAGATTCCTCTAGGGAACAGAAAATGCGAGGAACAGATTCGTTGGGTGCCCCTGCATTTCTCCATGATATAATCGTAAATTCACAACAAGCTCGGATAAAACAATAGCTGCAAGTATAAAGTGTAGTGATTAGTGGCCATAAAAATGATGGAATACAGTGCTTTTAAAATCAATGGCAGTGATGAATTAAATTGAATTTCTCCTTATTTTCTTACATTTCCAGCAAACAACGATCAGACAATTACTAAGAATATATAGAGTGTAGTAACGTGGGCTCCTAAAAGTCAACTTTTTTCTGGACAATCTCTTCTTTTTTTTCCTTGACCTCAGTACGTTGTGCTTATTTTGCTGTCAGATCTTTCCTTTTCTCGTTTGTAGAAATCAGAAACCATCATCTTCATTCGTGCCACAGGTCACTTCCGGCTGTTTAGTACCAGTAAAGACTACGTGGACACCAAGGAAATGGTCTACAAAATGACTCTCATGGGAGACTTTGGCAGAAAGTTTTACTTTGAAGGTGTCAAATACGTCCACAAGGACCACTTTGGGGAAACGGGTTTGAAAGATACTACAACTTTGTTTTTTAACATCTTCCAATCCCGCCAGACAGATCCCTTGGGTAAAGCCACACTCTACATAACCGCACATAACTTTGCCAAGCAACTTGGGACAATGGAGATCACAAACACACGCAGCAAACTCGAGAAGTTGCGGTGGATGGCACGTTTTGGCGCATTCTTTGCCAAAACTATTTGGACTGTTTACGGCCCAGTTTCATGTTGTGACGCATACTTCAACACCGACGCGCCGCCCAGGAAGAAAAGGCCCCTAAATCTTCACGGCTGCATCCCTGAAGCCTACAAATGCCTCACCAAGGACAAGGTGAGCTACAAGTAACCACTGAACCGTGTATTATAGCTCCCTTTTGAGGAGACTGGGTTTGGAGACTGTGTTTGCTTATTGTCCGGATTGCTTGTTTTTCCATTCACAACCGCACACAACAGTTTATTTGATTTTGTTGTTCGTGTCCCCCCAAAATTTCCACACTGGTTTGTGCTTACCAGTTAATCTTAACCAAACACCCTTTTCCAAATTGAGCTATCGTAAGGGCTGCATTACTAAATAGCATTGCAACCAGAGCTTGCGGACAGACGAAAATGCCGGTTTAATTATTCATTCATAAATGGCTGGCATGCTGCTGCCTTTCGAACCATGTTGAAAACCTTGAACATGTGAACACAAAGAATAGAAGTTCATTTAAATTGCAGTTTGGAAGAAGTTGTGTTTTTGGGCTTGTTACTATTCCTTTTTGGAGTTTGTTATTTGTAACTTCGTGTCTCAGTTGCTTCCTTTGAGCCTTGTATGTGTTTCTTGGTTAATGCTATTATTTTCAAGGGCCATCCGAGATTGGCTCCCCAGACTTCAAATTCGCGGTTTCCAGCAGTTTACAGTAAGAATAAACAAGACAAGACAAGGGGCCGACCGAAGTCGAAGGCAACCCGAAGGCTCCTTTTTCTTAGCTTCTACAGTAACTAACGACATCTACCGTAACTCACTGCAGGGGTGGGCGCCACTCCTAACCCGATGCATGCACAACTTGTCCCCAGCAATACCGGTACTCACTTTACCCACCACGAATGGATGGAAAGCTGAGTGAACTTTGGAACGCACGAGCTGGGATTCGAACCCGGAGCGCTGAAATGCAGTCCGCGAGCGATATCCACTACGCTACGCGCGCTCCTAAGAAATATATGTTATTATTAAATTCTCAACCTCGGATAATGCATTTCGCGTGCTCTGATTGGTTCACTCAATCTCGGTTATCAGCCTTAATTTGACCTTATATGGTAAATGATTGCGCTAAGCGTTGCTAAACTAAATTTTTTTTCGCCGGAAAGCGAAATTTTTCTGTGAATAAAGCCAAAAAAGAAAAGAAACTTTTTTGTGGAAAGTCTGGATCAATTCCAACGTTAAGAAGTACGCGAAAAGGCAAGAAATGTTTTTGTGCTGAGCCTACGTCTGTCTGACCACCAGGTATTACACAACGTCGCATCTTCATCAAGTTTTCTCCATTTCGCTCAGACTTTCTCTCTTTTTTCGCTCGTATTTCGTACTTCCAAATATTTGGAGTTTAAGGAATTTAATAAAACAATTATTCCATTCGCGCTTGTTGGATATGAGACTGGTTATAGCCAACTCGGCGCTAGGCGCCTCGTTGGCTATTTACCATCTCATATCCAACGCGCGCTCATGGAATAATTGTTAATTCACCGGCTGGGAGATCCGTATAGGCAAAAACTCTGCCCGAGGTCATGAGTACGGCCTAAGGCCGCAGGCCGAGGGCATTGTTTTTCTCTATACGGACCGACCTAAGCCGGTGAGTAACTTATTTATTTTTTCTGTTTTTTTTTTTTTTAATGAACACTGTAAACAAGTTTGCAAAAAGTCTTTCTAAGCGCTCTACGTCGTACTGTTGCAGTTGAAATTTATAAATGAAAAAAAGCGCTCCGTTCGCAAACCTCAAAGAAAAATGATACTTTAACGATAGAACAGAACTTCAAATATCTCTTGGTGCAATAAATATGAAAAGCAAACAGTGATAGTCTTGGCAAGCACAGAGAAGTGAGCTAAACAAACTAAACAATTATGTTTGAAAAATTCGCACTTATTTATTTTTTCTGTTTTTTTTTTAATGAACACTGTAAACAAGTTTGCAAAAAGTCTTTCTAAGCGCTCTACGTCGTACTGTTGCAGTTGAAATTTATAACTGAAAAAAAGCGCTCTGTTCGCAAAGCTCAAAGAAAAATGATACATTAACGATAGAACAGAACTTCAAATATCTCTTGGTGCAATAAATATGAAAAGCAAACAGTGATAGTCTTGGCAAGCACAGAGAAGTGAGCTAAACAAACTAAATTATGTTTGAAAAATTCGTACAAACAGGGGAATAATTTTCTACGTATTAAAATGCTTTGTCTTGTTGCAAATAAAACGAAATTTCTTAAAACAAGAGGAACAAATTTAGTGTAAAATACGCAAACATCTGTCTCTGCCTTCATATCTTACTATTACAAGGATTCATCTTTGTTCTCTGTCAAGTCCTTCAAAAATCAATGCACAACTTAGAAAACTACTCAAGAAAAACTTGTTGACATTAGTTCATATGTAGGCGATGCTTTTGTTTGTCTATTTTAGCTAGGAATCCGTTTATAGCTAGGAATCCGTATATTCTTAAATAAAGCAATATAAAACGAGATTAGAAAATAGAACTCCAAAGAAAATAACGGATGTCAACCGAAAACCCGAGTTCAAAAAGTTGTTTTAAGTTCAACGGCGTGTCAATAGTGCAAGAAACCCACCAACTCGAAAACAGCAAACCATGTGAATACTCTCCTTTTTGAAGAATAACCAGGCATTTCATTCCATTGCATTTCCATTGTTTTTCCTTTTCTTTGCAACGGTTAGTAAGCGAAAACTTGCATTTTAACAGGTGCAATCCAATGTTTCGTCGCGCCGTAGTAAAAACATTTCAATTAGCCACGACAGTTTCAACACGGAACAGATTTCGGACCGTGGTCCGTACCGTAAAAAGATGGACCGGCTACGAGCGTGCGATTAGTCAACAAGATTCAAGGATTTAGGATTCCGGCCCGCTAAGATGCTTCAGAAAAAAAAAAATCCAAAATGGCTTGAATTTTAATATTATGTTGGTTTTGTTTTGTTTTTCTTTTTTTTTTTTTTTTTTTTTTTAAATTAGCCCTCTTTGCCTCGTCCTCGAGCCCAAAAAAAGGAACTTTCTTCGACGAAGAATGTTAAGCTGGCGGTGATTTTAAGTTGGAGTAAGATGTATACTTTAATGGATCGAAACTACCACTCTGTATGCCTCTTCATACCGAAATAGTGGTATTAAACAACTACCTAATCGTTGGTGAACAAGCCATGATAAATCTCTTGAAATTATAGGTTGTCATAGCAACAGTATAACTTGTTGAACAGTCATCAGCGTGTCGAGATCCAACATTTTTCAAGGTTTTGAAAAGATTTGTGGTGAGCCAGTTAAAGGCCAAAGTTCGACAGCTAAATTTAACGTGGTTCTGAATTTCTTCCCAAATTTTCTTTAACTGGGCCAAAACTTGCTAATCAAAGCGCGGGTTTTGTTAAAGTTACAGAAGGGGTGTTTCTAAAAGGCCGGTCGGTATGGTAACCTATCTTCAGATCTTAATCAATGATTAGGCATTTCAGTTTGATAAAGTACCAGCGTATATAGTGTTATAGTGTGATCCAACAAAGTGAAAGTGATGGAGACCTGTGTAAAAGTCTTTTAAAGGTAAGACCTAAAAATTTGAATGTTGTGTTATTACAGTTCGAAATAGCCTTGACACGCTACAATGGTGGTTCCAAGGGCCCAGTTGTACTGTTTCATGGGGTTGGAGTCAGCAGTGGAATGTTTAGCCTGGACACCATTAACACAAATCTTGTGGAATACTTGGTACAGCACAGGTACGTAACCGAGTGTGCCTTGCGTAACAAGCACTGCGAGAGCGCGAGATAGCCGAAAATGTGCGTGGAAAGGATTCCGGTTTTTTGGCGCTTCCTCGGGGGCGCAACTTCTAGCGCCCCGCCCCCTTTTGTCTCAATCCTGGCACAAGGCGACTAGTTAAACCAAGTCTCAGGACACAACAAACAGAAGTCTTAGAAGATATTGGATGGTAGCCAGGGCAGTAGCAAAAACCGATGCGGGAAGGAAGTAAGGAGTAATCTTTTGCCCAAGTTCTCTTCTGGTTCTGTTTCCCGCTCACAATACTTTTCGAAAAAATATTAGAAGTTTAGAAGCCCGTTTTCCTTGCAACATCCGAAGGACTGAAACAGTCTACAATGTTTCGAAACAGGAGTATATCCGCTACACTATGCCTAATTCGCGATCGACTCCGGAGTTGAATGGGTGTGGTAGGTCCAATCAAGGTTTTTTGGTTTCACATTTAGTTACTCAACGAGGCGATCAGATTTCCTCGAGAAAATTTCTTCCCTTCTGTGATTGGTAAAGGAATAATTGTTAGGATTTACTGAACAATTTACCGGAATAAGAATAATGTTGGACGTAACGATGACGATGATGATGCTGATGATGAGGATGATGATGATGATGATGATGTTGATGATAAGAAAGCCATTGTGGTCACAAAAGACATCAAGGTACAGTGACAAGCTGCTAATCAAAAGTCAATTATAAATTTCTTTTATACCTGGTTTCTGTTACCAGGTATGATGTTTGGCTTGTCGATTGGCGCACTTCATGTAACCTGCCCTCAATGGTACGGAGGGATTACACACTGGACGATTGTGCAAATTATGACTACCCAGCCGCTATCAACAAAGTGATCGAGATCACTAAACAGGTGAGTTTACTTCAATTCGTGTACTGTGAAGTTTTATAGCAATTTATTAACGAGTAAGGGACACTGAACAAATCATGAAATTGGGAAAAATGCAAAGCGGAGTAGAAACGGACATTCGTCATAAACGCAGACAGTCTGCTTGCTAACCACGCAGCAAATCACCAAGCGTAATAATGGTAAACTAAAGCGATCACGAAATTACTTTCAAGACTCAATTGAAAACTGCTACAACGTGAGAGATTTCACACAAAAAATGTCCTTTGAAAAGAACCGCTTTTATAACTTTTTCCATACAAATCATCGAAACAAAATAATAATAATACGTGACCTGCTAATCGCCCTTTCTCGCAGTCGGAGACTTGCTAACGGCGCGGCTCAACGAGATCGGACCGAAGGAGCTGTGCTGCCGGCTAGGCGCTCGGCTCCTGAACACGACCCATGGATGACCTCAGAGCACAGCAGCACAGCCTGATGGAATAGGCTGTGAGACGATTTTGCTGAGGGAGGAAAACCGGAGTACCCGGAGAAAAACCCTCGGAGTCAGGTTGAGATCGACTGAAACTCTGCCCCACATACGATCTCGGGGCCGAGAGTTGAACCCGGGTCGCAGAGGTGGGAGGCACTGTTGATAACCACTAAGCCATCCTGACTCCCCTAATGGGGATGTGAGCTACAACCTGATGATAAAAGATTGATAAGAATTTTTCTTGCGTAAAATCCAATTAAGATGCGAGGAATGAAGTTAATTTTTCAAACGCAGGAAAATTACGCAAGAAAAGACTCAACGTTATGAAACGCTCGTTTGAAGCATTTGAATTTGTAACGCTGGAAAATTATTAGCATGCGTCGCCGAATTATGGTACTGCGGCGGAAACTGTAAAATGCTGTGCCGATGCCCAACGTCCTTCAGGTATCCATTACAAATGGTCTTTTCTTCCTAAGGGAGAGTTCCAAAGCTTCGGTCTTTTAAGACCTTATTTTTAAGGCCTTTACACGACAAAGCAGAAATCGCTCACGTCTGACAAAAATGTTACTCAACGGTTCCGATAAGTTTGGCAAACAGTGAAAAGCTTCGCCCAAAGGTTCCTGACTTTGAGATTGACTTTCGTCGATTCTTTGGGAGCAGTTTGTTGATCCCTTGCGTACCGCACTCAAGGCGATTGAGGTTTTTGAGGCCACATCGAGCCAAAAATCTGTCATTGTTCACTCTAAACTGTGTGCGGGGAGAATTCTATGGTAACAGCCCCAAATCACCCCCCCCCCCCCCCCACAACTCCTCCCCCTCGTGTGCTCGGCCTCCTGGTCGAAACGCTACGGGGCAATTAGAGGCAATAAACAGGATTATTTGTTTTGTTTGCCTTCCTGTAGAAGGATGTCCAAATCATGGCTCATTGCGCTGGATCTTTGGTGTTGTTTGCATCATTGCTGTCCGGAGCGCTTGAAGGCAAAGTACGAAATGTGGTGGCCAGTCAAGTGGCTGCCAATCCGATTCCGTGTCCATTCAACAAGATGAAAGCGGGATTGCACATTCCGGGAGTATTGGAATCTCTCGGCATTGAAGGGATTACAGTGGATACTGATGATGACGCCTCTTGGAGCGAAAGGCTCTTCAATCAATTTGTTAAAGCCGTTGATCATGTGGTCTTACCCTATGAAGAAATGTGTCGTAATCCTGTTTGTCATAGGTGAGTAAGTCAGTGTTCCATGCGAGAGAGGTAGGGCCAGCAGCCTGATGGCCAACTTTCGAAAACACGAAATTGAATAGTAAACTTGAGAAGATTTTGGAAGATTCAAATGTATTGAACCCTTTGGTTCACTACTGACTCGTTGTCTTTGAAGGTTATTTAGCGCACTAGTAATCAATCTTACAACACTGATGACCAGGTTTGTCCCAGAAATGACTGGCAGTGCATTCGCTCTTGTTGTTGTGTCTATTATTAGCACATCACGGCAAAGGGTGCAGCGCGGAGAAGAACGGCTTTAATAGAAAGACTGTCAAAATAATTAGCGCCTGATTGGTCGAAAACCAAGGACCAAAGATTGGCAGTATGTCACTCGATTTTATTTGATTCGTTTTATTTTAACGTTGAGAACCTACGCGAAAAAAAAGTTTAAGAAGTCGTGACATTGCTATCGTTATATTTGATACCAGCAGACAGCAGACCGGTTTTATCGAAGAATACAAAAGAAAGAAGCAATCCACGTTTTGCTTCTCGACTAACGACTCATTTTTCGGACGGTCTTTCACCTTCAACACACAAACCGTCTGGTTACCAAAATTCAATTTGTACCACGTGATTTGTTTTATTCAGGGAGAGTGCGCGGGTGAGTCGTAACCATAAGAATTCATCGTTCCAGGAACTCTAAAGCCGCGGCTACACGACTTTCATCGCGCGCTGGCGACGCGACAAAATGTGAAAAAATCTTATCACCGGCGCGAGGAAAAAAAACGCTCGTGTAGCCGCGGCTTAATGAGACTGACACGAGTGAGTGGAATTGTTTGGATAGACAGGAGATGATAAATGTATTTCTCGTTGTTTTCAAAACGCCATCGCACGTTTCCCCCTCGCCCCCCTCCCCCCTTCCCCCCCCCCCCCCCCCAAACACAGTTCCACGACAGTTCCATTTGTACCCGAATAATCCCGTGCACATTCGTTTACTAGTTTCTAAAGTAGGGAACACATTTCTTATATAACATGCATTAAGTCTGATTTTGTGCGATGTGTACTTTAGGATCACCTTCATTTACGGCTTGTTATGGGAACATGAAAACCTCACCCCACTGACCCACGACACCCTGCATGAGTTCTTTGGTTATGTAACTGCAGAGGTCAGCAGACAACTGGCTTTGACCATGAGGAAGAGGAAATTAGTGTCGGCCGAAGGAAAAGACATTTATTTGCCTGATATGGATAAGGAGAATCGACTAGACTCACCATCTTACAGAGAGCACATAAATCGACTCAATATGCCCATCTGCTTTATTGTTGGTAAGAGTAGGAGCCCATAAGCCGGGGGGTACAACCTCTTTTTATTTGTGGCACGGCGTTTTTACGTGTTTTCACAGACCGAGCTATTTTGAGATACATTTTCACGTGAATTTAGTCGTCTTCTCCGACAGGAACCGTGATAGCCAATTAATTATAAATCTTACATAATTAAAAATAATAATTAGGAAATAACACGCGAGGCGGTAATGAAACATTGAGAAGAAACGAATCATATTCATCACGGGGACATTTGAACCCACAAATGACCAGCTCCCAACATCATTGGCTTCAATGAACGAAATGGAATGTGAAATGAATCATATATTAAACTGCGGATATGAAATCAAGTAAAGTTATGATCCTCGCAGTTATGAACGCAATTTTAGCAATTGCGTAGAGAGGCCTGAAAATTTCGGGACTTCAACGGGGTTTGAACAAGTGACCTCGCGATGCCGGTGCGATGCTCTAACCAACTGAGCTATGAAGCCACTGAATCGTAGGTTGGAAGGTGGTCATTTGTGGGTTTAAATGTTTCCGTTATGAATGAATCAATGAACGAAATGGTATATGAAATGAATCATATATTGATGGATCATAGCTTCAAATTTAATTTGAACTGCCATTTCGTATGTTGCAACATACATTTTTATTTCATTATTTTAAATAGGTTTTCAACTTAAAAAAATAACGGGATACTTTTGAAAATGTATGTTGCAACAGATCATTAAAAGCAAGGTGAACACAAACCCGGTGTGGCCATGACGTCATGCATGCGCACTGAACCATTTCACCTGGTTCTTTGGCAGCCACGGACAGCTGTTTCGGCCTTGTTAGGTCTCATCAGCATGGCATAGCCACCATAAGGGGCAAGTGTTTTTATGCACTCTTTAAGCTGGGTACTCCATTCACCGTGTTTGGTGTTATGGTATCTTCACCTTGCTTTTAACGCTGCTGTATGTTGCAGCGTACGAAATCTCAAGTCAAATTGCTTGAAAAGTATTGCTTTGAAACTTTTATTACCGCCTTGCGTGTTATTTCTCTTATCAAACAACAGGAGAATCTTGCATAGTTAATTTCTTGGAAGCGTTTGGACTGGGATTGAACCTTTCGCGGTAAAACCTCGTCTAGAAATAGTACGGTCGATAAAAACGCCGTGACATAGCCCCAGTATGGTAGTCGACGCTCCGGGTTATGGGTTCCTGTTAAAAGACATTTAGCTAATCTCTTCGATAGTACGGGCGCTATGATTGACCAATTTAGCGGACCCTCTCGATATATAATAAATATCTGATTTTTGGTCCCTTCTGTAAGGTACGGCTGCCTTAATTTACAGAGAGGCCGTTGATCTCAGTAAGTAAGTGGCAATTGACTATAAGCACGAATTGTACTTAAAATCGTGCAATTTCCTATACAAACCCTCTGTTATATTAAGGGGTTACTTCTAGGAAATCCCCAAGTGAATGCTTATGAAAAATTAAAAATTGAACTAGGATGCTTAATTGAGCAAATGATATACATTTTGTTGCTTCCACAACAGTTACACAACAGTTAGTATGGCTTATCTTTGTTGCGAACCACATCATCAACAGTAAATAATATTTTGCCATCACATTCAACACCAGACTTATTATAAACAATTTGCCTGCGTGACAAATTCGAAGACATTGATCCTAGACCAAGACTATGGGTGTCCGTGGCCAAGAATGTTGCAAACATTATTAGCGCGGACCTTATGGATAAAATGTGATCTCGTATCCAGCTCTCCCATTGCCAACGGGAAGGGGAATCTGGTAAAGTTTCCATTTCGAGCATGCTCAGTGGCAGTGAGGCCCGACATACGAGCCTTTCTATCACTGCGCATTTTCCTACTCTCTGTTGTGATTTCGCGGAAAACACTCAGAAAACAGGGATTTCGACAGTATTGTTGAAGATTTTTTTTTTTAATGGGTAGAGGAAAGTGAGGAAACCTTTAACATATGCCAAAACAGAAAAAAGCGCTTCAGGAGATTGTTTTAAAAAGTCAAGATTGTTTAATAGACCAAATCGGTTAACTCAAATTGTGCCCAATTCAAATATTCAGGGGTTAAGATTCTTCGTGTATTGTATTTGCATTATAGAGTAGCATTCACATTTAAATGATATGGAAATACCTGGAACAAAACATTATATTCCCAAAGGGTTTAAATTGGGTACAACATCGAGTTAGGCGATTTGATCTATTCTCGGTTTTCACATAACGTCACGGCCGCCATGTTGGAGCCCCTAAACAAAGAAACGGCGGCCATGTTAAAGCCCCGACCAAATCCGCCGGGAATTTAACTCTATTATTATGCAAACGTTTTCTTTTGTTTTCGTTGAAAAACATGGCTATTGATCACGTGATTTAAAACTAACACTTGTCCTACTAACTGGTTGTTGGCATATTTACAAGTTTAAATTATCGCGAAATTTTGGACTGCAAAAGAGAGAATCACAGTTTAGTTTTTATCACGGTATCACTTTTCACCGTAGCCTATGAAATATGGTCTAGGATCGAACTTTTCCAGATCTCACTTTTTCAGAGTAAGACAGAGTGAATTTAATATAATTTTGGGTACGAGATTAGATAAAAGCTTATTTTCCGGCATCAGACTTATCGGAAGCTTAACAAGCGGAGGTAAGAATTCTTAGTTTTGATTTTATAATCTAAAGTTCCTCTAAATTGGGTTGAATTATATCCTCCATCAAGGAGATTAGTGAGTGTGTATGTACAATGTCACCCCTTTTAGGAGAAAAAAACAGCTGTTATCGACCAGAAAGTACCCACACAACTTTCAACCTTGTGAAGGAAGCGCACCCAACTCAGGAGTACTCTTGGATCCAGATTCCTGACTATGGCCACCTAGACTGTATGTACGGCAAAGAGGCTGTCCATGATGTCTATCCGCACATTTTGAAGGCTTTGGATGCGCACGCGCGTGATGATTTGCATCTTGATACTGCAGCCCGCCGTCATGTGTTAAAGGCAGTGAAATTATTAGAGTTCAAGTCAGGTGTGAATAGCCTTAAATAAGTCAAAAATGCTCATTTGTTTTCTCAAAGGTGGCCTAGCCTCTGTATAGCTTCTGTATTATGTTTTGAATTTACAGGGTTTGTATAGTGAGTTTTAGTCGATAAAAGAAATAGGCGCTAATGTTGCACTTACTTGTCTATTCTCTGTTTTTGATCTTTCTTTGATAATCTGGTGCCATTCTGTCCACTATTTCGCGAGATATCCTCAACCGAAGACCTATCTCTAAAAGAAAGAGAAGGTAGGAAACGCTCACCAGTCGATCGAGTCAAAAAATGTAGCCAAAATCCTTCAATCCGCCTCATACTCGGCCAGCGACATGTTCGAAGATTATATCAAATATATATTCAAGGAAAATTTCCCACAAAATTTTAATTTCGCCTTCTGTCAACATCCTTAATAATAATAATAATAATAATAATAATAATAATAATAACAATAATAATGTTTAATACTTCTATAGCGCCTTTTACATGCACATATAATCAAAAGCGCTTTACAAAATACAAAATCACCTATAGCATAATAAATTACATGATTAAATAAAAAATATCTAAAAACTAGCTAGCTAACTAAACTATTTACATTATAATTGCATGAGACTAATTAGAGAAAAGTGGAATACGCCCTTCTGAATAAATGCGTTTTTAGCATTGTCTTGAACATGGTTATATTAGTCTGGTCTCAAGTTATCTCTCTTGGTAGTCCATTCCAAGTTCTTGGGGCAGATGCTTTGAACGATCGGTTACCCAATGTGACTTTCAACCGACAAGTAGGATCTTCAAGTATCATACCGTTAGATGCCGACCGTAAAGAGTATGTGTTATTTTCCTTGATAGATAATAAGTTACTTAAATACTGTGGCGTTTTAAAATGAATTGCCTTGAAAGTTAATAAGCCTATTTTATACTGAATCCTATATTCAACAGGAAGCCAATGCCAGCTTGAACAAAACCGGCGATATGTGATCGAACTTGGGCGTGAAAGCAATTAAACGCGCTGCTGTATTCTGAAGACGTTGTAGCTTAGACAGGTGTGCAGCGGGTACATTATATAATAGGCCGTTGCAGTAGTCAATCCGTGCCATAATTACTGCTTGCACAAGAAGTTTGGTGCTATCGTATGTAATATACTTTCGAATAATTTAAGTTAATTTAACATAATTTATATAGCGCTAACTCCACTAATTGAATATGTCTGATATTATGGAGATGGTAATATTATGCAGATGGTAATATACAGACTAACAGATCTTATTGATGTGAGTTGAAACCAGGCAACCAGTACTGATACATCTACATGACCGACTTTGATATGATTAAACTTGATCTTTTGAAGCTGTGGCTTAGTGCCAATAAGGATTATTTCCATTTTATCTGAGTTCAACGTAAGCTTATCCAATTTCATCCAGTTTCCGATGCTTGCAATGCACCTCTCCATTACACTGACTGCCTCCACTTGGTCAGCCTCCGTGTTTGGTTGAAATAATAAATATAACTGTGTGTCGTCTGCATAGGCATGTACTTCAGGTAGATAGAACTTGATGACTTCAAACAGTTTGCCTGCATACACAGTGAATAGGAGGGGCCCTAGGCATGAGCCCCGAGGCACGCCGAGGAGTAAGTGAAACGTCTCAGATTACAGCCCTCATAGCAGATGCGCTGTGATCTTTGTGACAGGTACTATGAAAACCCGCTTAGCGCAGTTCCAGTTATTCCAAAGCTAGACTCCAGCCGTCTCAGTAACACCTGATGGTCTATCGTGTCAAAGGCGGCGCTTAAATCAAGAAGTACCAGCAGCCTAACCCTCGATCGGTCCATGTTCAGCAAAATATCATTCTGTACCTTAAGAAGCGCAGTCTCTGTGCTATGACCAACCCTGTAAGCAGATTGTAGGAGGGGGTATAGCTCATATTGCAACATATTGTGGTCGTGGGTCTGATCGTAAACAGCACGCTCGGTTAACTTTGAAATATACTGTAAGTTGCTAAGAAGGTAGAGGTTGGGAATGATGTATCTTTCCCAGATTTGAGGCGCGGATCTACAAGAGCATCCTTCCATTTTAATGGAAAATGACCTAGTGCAAGACAAGAATTTAAAATGTATGTTATCGTAGGTAACAGTTCATCCAAGCAGGCTACTACCATTGATGTCGCCATGGGATCGAGGCTACAAGTTTTTTTAGTAGTCTTTCGTACCAGTGCACGAACCTCGTCACGCGAGATTTGCCGGAAATTTGGAAGTTTTTTCTCTTCACCAACCACTGGGTCCTCGGTTACTGTAGCCTTCTCCTCTAGAGTAATTTTAGATGAGTCCAATGCTGATCTGATGTTGAGAATTTTATGGCAGAAGAATTCACCTATCTCATTAACGAGAGATTGATGATCATCATAGTCAGGGAACAACAAACGCTGACTTGGGGCGAGGAGCTTTTTCATATTCCTAAACAGCTTTCCCTGATCTTCACTATTAATTTCTATCTATAAACTCCGAATAAAAAGCTTTCCGAGCTTTATTGATAATGTATGTCGCATGGTTCTTTTTCCTTTTAAAGATATCAAAGTCAGATTTGTCTGATCAGTCCTGATCTCCACCATACCCTTTCTGCTTTGCGGCGTTCTCTTTTGGCCTTAGCAATCTCTTCGTTATACCAAGGAACTTGGGACCTCGTTCTGATAACCTTTTCCTTTATTGGTGCATGATGGTCAATCAGCCTCAACAGCATTTCTTGATATTCGTCAACCAAATGATCAAGATCAGGAGCATAACTACAATGGGCGTGTTCTACACTGCACAGTCTAGACAAAGATAAGTCGTTGGATAAAACGCGCGTTCTGATTGACCAATTGGTCATTTACCATTTGTCCATGTGTGCAGCCATGGGTTCACGCTCGCTCAACCGCTAGCTGACCGATCTCAACCGATCTAACTTTCCGAGATTGTGGACAGACGAAAGTGCCGTCACTAGCGCATCAGTCCTAATTTTCCAACACATATTTTCCTCTTCTTAGAATAGGGGTGAACCTCTGCAGAGCTCAAAATAGAAAGATAAATCCCTAAAGTATAATCAGCAGTGGAAAAGGAGGATTGATGGTCTTAAAGCGACGAAAGACCGTTTCGTGTTTGTACTGCTTTGATTTCCAAAGCACAATCTGAACTCTGCTCAAATATTGAAGCCGAATCGCGGAATTGAAAGGGATTTTATGAGACCAGGGGAGATGCTACAGGAAGGTAAATGGTGTTTTGGAATGTCGATTTTCTTTTTGAGATTTATTTCATCGGTCATTTGAGCCTAGATTGTGTAACGTCGCTGTTTTGGCTTGGACAAGTCGCGCTGTTTGTGATAGGTTGATCGCTTTCACCAGAGGCGAGGCATGTGCAAAGACAGCGTGTTTGGGTCGACGCTTGCAAGAAAATTGAAAGAGCAAATTATTGTTGATTCCAATAAAAGTTTGAATGGGCAAACTGTTTGTTGACCATTTTTTCTTGTTAATTCATAGCTGTCTTTAGAAAGCAAAGTTGTGTTGACACCGACTATTGACTAACCTTAATTTTATGCAGATACACACGAAATACGGAGGAGTGGTGTTAACGATTATGTTATAAAACAAATGGTAAACGGCTCAGCGTGCACTAGTTAGAGTCGCTCTCGGCGACTCTTACGCTTCTCTCGTGCTTAGCAACCTCCCGCGTGCACCATAACTCAATAGTGTACTCTGAGCCGTTTACCATTTTTTAAATCACAAAGAGACAAAATAAGTGCAACATTAGTGCTCATTTCTTTTATTTATTAATTTTAAGCCTTCTGATTTTTATCGACTAAAAGTCGCCATATAAGCTCTATAGATTCAAAACATAACGTGGAGCTTGGGCCGTCTGTGATTTATTCAGTGTACTTTCGTGACTTTTTTTAAAGCAACACATTTGGCAAACTATGATTGTTTCGAAGAGTTAAGGTCTCGTCATGGGTTCGATAATATCTTCTGTTTATAAGTTCCCTGTGGGACGTTAAAGCACCTACACACTATTTGAGAAGAGTAGGGGATGAAGTCCCCGGTGTTATGGCTATCCTGCAGAAGTGGCTGGCTAGGCGGTGACGTCTCTAAAAAGGCTTGCCGTGTATGAAGCCACCTAAGTAGAAACAGCCATAAGTCAAAAAGGGACTTTGCTGAGTGCTGGAATATGTAGATGTAGATGACATTTCTGAAAATTGTTGTTGTCGTTGTTTCTTTCTTTTTTTTCCCAGAAATATAAACATTACGACATGGAGAATTAATTTGTATGTGGTTTAAGTTAATAGAAATTTCGAAAAGTTTTCAAAAAGCACATTTGCAGTTTAGTTCCTTCGCAAAACTATGCCGCGAAATATGATTGGACGGAAATATGATGACCCCCTTTTACGAAGCTCTAACGCAAAATGTTTTTGTCCGATTAAGCTCAGTGCAATGTGCAAAACAGTGTCAGCGTTTTTCAATTTTTAGACGTGTTATGATTTTTTTGTACAATATTTTGTATAAATTCCTGGTCAAGAACATTATTTTCAAATTTGTTGTTGTTGTTGTTGAACCTATGACGAGACGGTCGACGCTTAAATCTTAATTATTGTAGCCGACCCAGGGGCCCCTGGGCCAACCCAAATTTACTTTTTAGATTTGACAAATACAAACTCAACATTTAAACTTGCCTTTAGTTAACTATGTTATATTCACGTGTGGTGTTTGTTGTTTTACAAAGGGGCACCGGACGAAACTGACTCTTCTACAGTTCGTAAAACAGCGCGCATGTCTCTTCCATTCGAGCAAGAGCTGACGTTCCCGGATGTAGACGACGTGCCATTGGACGAGACTGATTTTCCTGATGACTTAGACGAGGATGATGCAGTCTCTCATCAAGACGTTTTCAGTGTTTGGGAAGAAATAAATAAGCTGCTGCCTTTAGGCTCACCTGTAGAATGGATCTCAAAGCCAAATACGAAAGTTCCAACCAAGAAAGAACCAAGGTTTTATAAAGTACTCGCTCAATTAGACGCGAAGACTCTCATTTGCGAGAGTCCTAATCAAACTTGCCCAATGTGTAACAGCAATATATTTTTTAAATATTTCACGAGCCTGATCTGTTACTGTGAAAAATTTGTCTTCAGACTATGGTCGCTTGACGTGAGTCACGGAGGTGATTACATCAACATGCAATGTATGTTTCCGGTGACTATGCTAGATTAGGTTACATTATGATGTGCTTTGCTATGCTGCGGTACAGCAATATCGTATGGAATTTGTTAACAATGATTCAGTCGACAGAATTCACGGTGGTACCAAAAAAGTTACAATTCGTTGTGTCTTTTGTTTGCAGCTTGACTAAATGAAAACTTTTTTGCTTGACTGGTTTATCTGTTTCGTTCTTAGTTACAGTCACAGTGACGGGCTTGAAGAAATGATCATTGTTCGTGAAATGATTAATCCCAATCATCCAGTCAAGAATGCAATCATTGTAATGAGTGATCTTCATTTGAATAGTATCTGGTGTCACAAGGAAGAACAACGAATCATCACATTTATCGAGGATTTGACAAAGATCTCGAAGGTAAACACTGAAACAAGGAAGACACGTCGATCAGTATTAATCATGAGTTAACCTGAACTAAAGAGGCTCTTGTTATTACATAATAAATAGTAATACTAGTAATAAATAGGAATAGTAATACTTTTTTTTGCTTACCACATAGCTGATGTTTCATACATGAACATATACAAAAACCAAACAAATTAATACAAAAGTACAACATTTTAATAGAATTAAAGCTAAAAACAATAAGATATAGAGAATATGGATAACAAAGTAGAAGATGTAACATTGGTGTGGAGGAGGGCAATCGTAGGAGGGGACTTCGCAAAGGCCTGATTCCCGCCCTTAGTTCTCTTTGTAGTTCCTGCTGGTCAGGAAAACTGGAATGAAGATCACATGGGAACTGGAATGATCTCATACCGGGCACAGGATGATGATGATGATAATGATGATGCAGCCTTCATGGCAGGCTTTCGAAGGGAAAGGAAAAAGGGGATTTGTTGCGAAAAAAATTGGGTATGGTAATGAAAATTATGATAATGATGATAATGATAAACTTTAGTTTAAACTCTGGTCAATTGATTTAGCGCAGAAGCACTGACTGGATACACTACAAATCAAATGTTAGTTTTAGCGGAAAACCAAGGTACCCCGAAAAGAACCTCTCGGAGCAGAGTAGAGAAGTGACAATAAACTCAACCC
>NC_090878.1:1168641-1186141 GCF_036669935.1 Montipora foliosa | reverse complement strand
TAATAATAATAATAATAATACCAACTTTATTCATTCAATACAATGAAAGGGAGAGATACAAGAGGTTACCCCTATACGAGGGTATCCGCCCGGATGTTGCTGATCAAGAGTTGATTTTGATGAGGGACGAAAACTGGAGTACCCGGAGAAAAACCCTTGGGATCAGATTGAGATCGACTGAAACTCAGTCCACACACGACCCCGAGGCCAGAGTTGAACTTCGGTCACAGAGGTGGGAGGTGCGGTTGATAACCACTAAGCTATCCCGACTTCCCCAGATAACATCGGAGTATATCAGAAGAGTCAAGAAGTTGTGTAGATCAAAGCTCACTGAAATCTTATCGATGGCATCAATACCTGGGCTGTAGGTGTAGTATGCTACAGTGGAGGGATTGTGGACTGGACAATGGAGGAGGTAGCCAACATGGATAGAAGAACTAGGAAGGTCTTGGCAATGAATGGCTGTCTGCACACCAGGAGTAATGTTGCGAGGAGTATACCTGCCGAGAAAGGAAGGGGGAAGAGGACTGATCGGCATCTAGGAGTGTGTAAGAAGGGAGAGAAAATCCCTTCATGGCTACCTAAGAGAGAGCACAGAGTGGATGCTTCAAGCCTGCGTTGAAGGAGAAAGTGATTGTTGAAGAAGAGAGTCTGCAGGCCTATGAGAGGAGTAGGAAAGACGAGAAAGTTAAAAACTGGAAGGAGAAAGCCCTACATGGTGCGTTTGTCCATCAAATATCAGATGAAGCTGGAGAGGAGTCTTGGAGATAGCTCAGGAATGGATTCTTTAAAAAGGAGACAGAAGGTTTGATTCTTGCTGCTCAGGAACAAGCTTTAAGAACAAACTCGATCAAGTACAGCATAGATAAGACCTCCTAGACACCACTGAGTAGATTGTGTGGAGATGCCACTGAAACAGTACGACACATTGACAGTGGATGCAAGAAGCTTGCCCAGAGAAAGTATAGGAAGCGCCACGACAAGGTGGCCCTGCGGATACACTGGGAGATGTGCAGGAAGTATTGGATATATTGTAATTACAATAATTTATAACCGCATGGTTGATTTATAACCGCCTGCTAATTAACGTTTCGAAAACTGAGTTCTTAGATGTTGGTTCTCGCCACCAATTATCAAAAATCGCAATTGATTCCATCACGGTCAGTGATTCTACCATCCAGACTGTCAACAGTGTTCGAAACTTGGGTACCTGGTTTGAATCTAACATGTCTATGTCTATTCACATTGGTAAGATCTGCAGCAAGGCTTTTTATGGCTTGTATAAAATTCGTCAAATTAGGAAATTCCTTAATCCTGAGTCCACGAAGACTTTTGTTCACGCATTTGTGACTTCACATTTGCATTATTGCAACTCTCTTCTCTTTGGCGTCCCCAAGTACCAGATAGATCGTTTACAGTAGGGGCTCAACGCCGCTGCTCGATTAATCTTTAGGATTCCCAAGTTTGATCACATTTCGCCCGCCTTATTTCATCTTCACTGGCTTCCTGTGGCTTATCGCGTTCACTTTAAGCTGTTACTTTTAGTTTACAAATCTCTTAACAATCAAGGCCCACAATACATTCAAGAATATTTGCAGCCATACTCCGTTACTGGTCACCACCTACGTCCCTGCGACCAGGGCCTCCTTAAGATCCCCAGAACTAATTTTAAGACCTTTGGTGATCGCGCCTTTGCCCGCTCCGGACCATTTCTGTGGAACAAACTGCCGCGTGAAATTCGAAACAGCCAGAGTGTAGTCATTTTTAAGTCCAAGCTTAAGACCCATCTGTTCAAGCTGGCTTACAATTTGTTTTAACATTTTAAATACTTTTAACATTTTAATATTTTTAAAATTTAATCGTTTAATAGTTTTGGCATTTTTATATAAAATTTTGTAAAGCGCTTTAGAATATTTTTATAATTTTAGCGCTTTAGAAATGTAAATTATTATTATTATTATTATTATTATTATTATTATTATTATTATTATTATTATTAATGACAAGTGTTATGACCATCAACCTTTGCCAACCGCAGAAAATGGAGAAGTGAGGATTACCTGGGACATCACTATCTACACAAACAAAGTGCTGAAACATAATCGGCCAGATATTACTCTAGTGCATAAAGACACACAGAAATGGACACTTATTGGCATAGCTGTGCCAGCGGACCAGAGCATCACCAGAACTGAAGAGGAGAAGGTTGAAAAGTAACAGGAACTAGCATTTGAAATCAGAAGGATTCATGGAGCCTCCAAAGTCACAATAATACGTATCGTGATTAGTGCTCTTGGAAGCATATCAAAAGGTGCAAAGACCTGGTTTGGCAAGCGAGATGTTACTGACTTCCTTGGAAGTGTACAATTATCGGCAATCCTTGGAACTGCTCACCTGTTGCGGAAAGTGTTGTGTCTCTCAGCTACGGGGAGTTTCTTAGACACAATAAACGTCACCCAGTAGAACACCCGACAATTGGAGAGAATCGAATAATAATAATAATAATAATAATAATAATAATAATAATAATAATAATAAAATGGGCACTCGGGTTGAACAGGTTGGTGCCTTAGCCTACCACGGGAATATAGACGTTCCCTTCCAGAGTCTTGGGTGGCACCTTTGGCAAGTGCCAACAACCCAAAAAGCCACCCATGTTAGGTGTTAGGGCTACAACAACCTCATTTGATGAGAGAATGTCAAATATTGAATTTCACACTAACGACGTCAAGGGGACTGGAGCTTGTAGTGAAGGTGTCGCGTCCGGCAGGTGTCCTGTGGATCAGACGCGCAGGCCCGGTCGTCATCCTGCCACTGCTGAACAACGACAGAAGAGATTAAGATGGTTAAAGGAGGATAACAAACGGTTGTTTGAATGTTACATCAAGAGTGAACCAGAGAGGCGAGGGTACAGAAAAAGATTGCTAGACCTGTGGAAAGCCCGTAACATCAACAACGATGTTACGATGTTAATAATAATAATAATAATAATGAACCCGCTGTAAAGGGCGGGAAACTGCGAGTTGACCCTGAAACCTGAGTTCCTTTAGACAACAACTTTAATTTATGTTCGAAAAGGTTAGAGGAAATTGCTCTTCAAAATAGTTTTCCTTAACAGGCGATTTTCTTACAATCGAACTAGCTGAAGCGTACCCTATACTCAATCACGGCACTCAAATCTGAAGAGGTCGATTCATCAATAAAATCTATAGAGGTGCGCTTGACCTGGCCATGGTTTGACGGTACATTGTTTGCCTCAACGAGCGAATGACTTTATTGCGTGTCGTCAATGGGAGATTGAACCGTGAATTGGAATGGTATACGTCTTGAAATATTTGGCCTAATTTTTCTCAAGATCCGACTCATCGTCTTGAAGAAATAGTCACATATTTATTACAAACAGTCCAACCACGAAATATTTTATTAATATCTCACTTTAAATAGCTAAATGAGAACTTTGAGCACGGTCTAAGAAAATGCAAATTGACTCCTGTGCAGTGTGAATCTGAACAACACCAAATTAGTGACAAAGCCCCTTTTAATGTGATTTCCAAGAAAGGGGCTGAACATAAAGACACCTACTAATTTGGACTCCAAACCTTGAATGATTGATCACATTATCATATGACCTGAACGGCCCCGCGAACGCCTTCAGTCCAAAAGTATTGATGTATGAAAAAGCCATACACCCCCTTTCGGAACACGTAGTTGTAATTTTACTTTACAACCAAACGAAAATAGAAACTACATATTCGATATTTAAGGAAAGGAACTTTATTTAAGTGTCTAGTCTTCTGGCGCTGCAGCTCTAATTGGGGCACTGTAAACTGAAATCAACAAATTAACTCAAATCAAATCATAGCCTTGTTTTTGAGGAGAGGAAAAAACCGGAGTACCCGAAGAAAACCTCTCGGTGCAGAGTAGGCTTGGCTTTAACAGGTTTAAGAGTCTAGTAGTTAGCCACGGGTTGCACTGAGAATTCAGCATATTTTCACAGGAACCAATTAATGCAGCTCTGGCATTAACAGAAATTAAAAAAAAAAAACCCACTGAATCGAATTCACACCAAAGCTTATTAATGTTCTGACTAGAATAGTGGAGGATGGCGACGCTTTCCTTGGATCTAATTGATAATGAATGAGTATCGGAGGAGCAAAGCGTTGAAAACAAGTCAATCAGTTGACACATGCACAGGAGGCAGAAAGATCACTAGTCACAATGTTATCAATCAGATAACGCTCTCGTCACTCTGGACATCTTAGTTCATAAGACGATTAAGTTTCCTGTTTCCAACACTTTTAAAAATTTTTCTTTCAGTTTTCCTTTGCCTATATTGTTGCACCGACGAAGGCTAAAGCCGGTGAAGTTGCTGTCAGACGACACCATCTTAACCCAGACGGATACGTTTAGGAATGTTAAATATTACGAGTTTCCGTGTTCCTGCGATATCTTCAAAGTGGTCAATGACACCAGTTTTCAGCACTTTCCAGCACGTAAAGTTAATGGATCCATACTGCCACTCTCTGTCAGTTAATACAACAACGTTATTTGTGAAAAACGTTATGGCAATTGTTGTGGCATGATGGGTTACCAAAACTCCTCCAATTTTAGCTTGAAGTGATAGTAAACGAGCTCGGCGACTCCTATTCTTTATTGCTCAACTATAATTAGCTTGTCAAGATACAAAAAAGTTGTGAAAAAAAGTTTTAAACAAAATTCGTCAAAGCGCCACAGCCACCTTAAATTTTCCAAATATTGAGGTGGCTTATAATCCGCGTCCCAAAATTTCTTTCACTTTGCAAAAAATTGTTTCTTGTAGTTATGATAGTTAAAATGGGGTCACCGAGATCCTTTTGCTAAAAGGGAAGGAAAGGAAAGGAAATTTATTGGTTAAGTGCACCAATTGGAGCACCAATTGGGGACACTGTAAACTGAAATTAACAAATAACGCAATAGCCCACTTTCGATATAATAACTAATACAAAGCCTTATATTTATTCCTTAGAGCCTCGAGATGATACCTTTTGTTTAGGATTGAATTTTAATACATCGAAAGTGGGCTATTGGAGGTCAGATCTAGGAAAGTGACGTCATTTACTCACAAGCTCAAAATTTCAGCTTGTAAATGCAGTTTATTACTTATGCAAAACACAAGTTTTCAAGTCTCCCGTGCTGCATGTTAATTCAGCTGCGTACACACGCATTGTATTCTTAAACAAGAGAGTCTTGACTTCATTTTCTCCTCGAACCAACTCTCTCACGAGAGAGAGGTAGTAATGGCGGACCATCAAATGGAAAAAATTCCATTTAAAATAAACAGGCGTCCTTTTGAAATCATGCAAGGCTTAAAATCTATTTAATGTTTCCAGTTTCACTTATTGTTTCATTAACTGATAGTTTTGAAATCCAAAGAAAAAGAGGGAATAATATTTTGGTCATGGTAGCACTTTAAGAGACTAAGTAACCTCAAGAAAAAACCTTTTATAACAGGATCATCGAAACATGGCTTCCAAAACACAGAGAAAGTACCCGAAGTGTCACTTTTCGAGCCTTGCTCAACACTATGCAACATCGTACAAAAATGTTGGATACAACAATCCTGATGATGCTGTATGAGGCGCCAAATCTGACAAAGTATTGTGTAAGCTTTAACAGAAGCTCATAAACTTTCAAGTGTTTAACTCTGGTTCAGAGCTGGGGTCTTTGGAGTTTCAAAATTTCCTTATATGGATGTAACGTAGCTCGCCCATTTTCCCGCGCGTGCAGCTTCGATCTGCAGCGTGAAAAAGAAACCGCTGATCCATAAGCGTACGGACAATGTTTTGTCACGGGATGCGGTGAACTATTTGCCCAAAAAAATTCTCGCAAGTAACCAACCTTTTACGAAACATTCGAAAAGAAACAAGGCTCATACGATATACTATAATAGGCCTACATGTGAAGTGAAAATATTTTTACATATGAATCTATCATATGAGCTCATAAACAATTTAAAAGAAATAGCTGTCTCTGCCATTTCGATGACAGAAGATAACAATGATACGATCTATGTCATTGTTGACTACTGAGTTGGCATAATGATATACCCTTTCAATGTGTTACTGACACGTTGCTGTCCCATGGTGCTGTGGGGGTAAGTTTTCAATCTGCGCAACGCACTAAATGATCGTTTCTCAGAAGACGACGTAGCAGCTATCACTGCAAGGACATATACCACATTCGAAATTAAAACTCTGGAAACATTAAATAGATAATTCTGGTGTATTGTCTCCAGCATTTCTGAAATTAATCCCCGCTCACGACGAAAACTCGTTTACATTTTCTCGCCGTCGGTTTTGTAAAATTTAGCAAATCGAGAGACGATTTCTTTATTAGGCGTTTCTCTTGTTGCCCGTAAATCGGAATTGCCCAAAATTTGAGGTGAGAGGGGGGCTGCAGTGAAGTCTCCGCTTCCTCCCAGATCTCGTAGGCGAAGCCCCACTATGGCCCGGGTTGGGGTGGGCGGGGATTTACTTTGACTGGTGCATTGGAAAGTAAAATCTATTAAGTGTGACTCTCAGGGGTCAATGGGTTAATGGGGACATTATATTAAACCATTGGCTGAGTTTAAAACTCCTCCTCTCTTTCGGCCTGTTCCAAGCTCAGCTATGTCTGGACGAGTGAAAATGCAGGAGAAAACAGGGCAAGGACCGGAGAGAGATTGATCAGTCCAACTAACTGAGAGATAAAAGTACTTTATTCACTAGACCTCGGTTGTTCAAGAGGTGGATAGCACCAACAGATATATATGCTGCGATAGCTCTATTCGTTTGTTAGTTGGTATAAATATAAAACTAATACAATATTCTAGCCCCAACAGAACGAATTCATACATTTTTATTAGTCTCCCCAGCCTCGTTAACATGTGCAAATTTGGTAGGTGTTTGCTTTAAAATAAGGCTGGTGAGGCTAATAGCATAAAAATAACAGAATAATTGTTGGCCGAATTTATAAATTGTGGGAGGCGCGGTGGCCTCATGGTTAGTGTGCTCAACTCCGGAGCGAGTGGTCCGGGTTGGGGTCCTGACACTTTACTCTCACGGTGCCTCTGTCCACCCTGGTGTATAAATGGGTACCGGCGAATTCAATGCTGGGGGTAACCCTGTGATGGACTGGCATCCATGGGGGAGTAGAAATACTCCTAGTCGCTTCATGCCATGAAAACTGGGAGAAGCTCCGGCCTGATGCATGGGCCTTCTGGCTCGTATGCAGAGACTTTACCTTTTTACTTTTATAAATTCGCTCCATATTATTGCTGTTTCGATTCTTTCCTTTGGTATGCACAAATACGTCTACCGTGAATTTACGGGCATGTACTTCGATGACATTTGTCGACAGTATTATATTCGCACTGGATACCCTTAAGTGGCCTGAAGACCGCCGGAAAAATTAACTAACGAAAGGACAAGCAAGTAAAGTATGGTCGAGAAGGGATAGAGGGGATATTGTCACTCTCGTTGCCAAAATGTATGGAGGCCATCCCCGTCTCCTTTTTCCAGCTGTCAAGATCACCCTTGGACGTCTAGAATACATAACCCTGAGTGATCGTTTCGTAAACGATTCCTTAAAATAGCAGTTTGCTGATTGATGAGTGAATGAGAGCCCTTGTTTAATGTACTTACAGACTATGCGGTCAGTAAACTGTCCCTCAAATGGATAAGCCGTTCAAATGTTAGTCTTTGTTTCGGGTTTGCTTGCTGACCCGAAGCAAAGACGAAAGCGAAACGTTTCCTACAGTCAACACGCATTGCAAACGTTCTCAAAGTCGTGGGCCAAAAATTCAACGTATTGGGTGCGTTCGCAAGCCGGATTGAGAGCAGCGAGTTTTTTGTGTTGGCATAATTGTTGTTTCAGTCTGCATGTGACACGTATATCAGCAGCACTAGTCTCTCATTTGAATACCTAATAGGCCATTTTCGAAATATGAAATATTCAGCTTGACATTGAGGCAGTGAGGACAAAAACAATAGAAACACGTTGTAATGAATGTGAAAAATATTTGTATATCATCCACTTTCCTTTGTCTTTGTCCTCAGAACTTCTCTTTCAAGCTGAATTTTAATGTATCGAAAAAAGCCTATTGACCACTCCCCTTTACACACAATCATGCAAATCCACATAACATAGTTAAGAACCCCAACTGACGAGGGAGGGACCAGTTGGCAGGTGAGGAGGGCTGACTACCTAGAATTAACAACCCCTAGTACTCAGAGCAGGACTTGAAACCGGGTCATCTTTATTACAAGTATGATGCACCAATGGCTAGGCCTCACTGCATCTCTGTATTTTCATTAAATGATTACAGCATATGGTAACTCTGAAAACTCAATTCTCCAACTGATGTCATTGCTGTTATACTTGACTTGTCCCTAATGTCAGGTCTCGGTTCCTGGAAAGCCAATCAAACTAACACATGATTTATTTAGCGTTTATTTCTTATTCCTGGAATATCTAATCCCCTGATAAAAAGCCGTTCCTGAAAGCAGATTTGATTCTTGGTCAACTATCCCCTGATTTGGGCTAAGATTAAACCAGTAAAACCACTTATTTGCAGCTTCGCGGGCTACTCACGCGAAAAAAAAAGGAAGGATATGATGGCCGGAAGAATAAGAAAGAAAAAGGAAAGCCCAAATTTTCCGTTTACAAATTTGGCGTAATCACTGAAAATGTTCAAGAAATACTTTGAAACTATTCTGTGGAAACTAACAAACAATGTCACCCGCACCAAAAAGAAACAACAAATCTTGGAGGAAATTACCCGAGCAGTGAAAACATTAGGAACAGCAAACCGCCCTGTATCTGAGGTGAAGGACAAGTGGAAAAACTTCACAGCACTACAAAAAAGGGAGTTTTCTGAATTCAAGAGAGAGTACAGTAAAGGAAGACTGCAGGAGGACTTCCGCCGAAACCCCCAAGTGTTTCAAGATAGGAAATTAGTGAAGCGTTTGAAGAGGCCAGTGTCATGTGATCAAGAAGTGCGTTGTTTACGTCGTTTTGATTTGATCAGCCGCCATACTTTTTCTGACCGAACGAAAAATCTGGATACAAGGGTGGAATAGGTAAGTAACCACACTCCCACTCGCACCCATTGTTTAGCAGAGGTATAGGAGCGTTGATCCCGCGGCACCTCGCTCCTGTTTCCCCCCGAGAGTGCAAATAGGCCCATTCTCCTCAAAGTAAAGCCTCCCAAACCTCATCCTCAAAACTCCAAAACGAGATTTATGTCATCGGTACGATCTAGAACACTCTATAGAGGTTTTTAAAAATAAAATTTACTTAAGCAGAAGGTTCCTCATTTTGGCGCTTCAGTGGGACATCAATCGGAAAAGCTGAAACAAAACGTTTCAATTCGTTAACTTAGAGATTCCCTCACTCCGACGTAACGGAACCCAGGTCAACTTGAGCCAATTTGGTGGATACCACCGCCGGGTTGAAAACTATATCGTTTGTGGGGAGCGAAGAATTTCAGGGACCTTAACTGGCACCATGTCACCTGGTCTATCTCCACTAAAAAATGCGGCCTTGAAAGTCCCTAATCTCTAACAGAAATACACTTGGTTGGACTAATACGGAAGACGACTTCATCGACTGTTCATTATGAGTCATCAACCGATCGAGTTTATCAATAAAGAATGGAGTCGCTTGTTTTGGTTCCACTCGAGCTTGTATTTGTTCTATCGTAATTTCACGAAAATGGTATTCCACAGTCTTGTCGATCGCTAGGTTGCCGAGGTCAAGCCTCCGATGTCATTCCCCAGTTGCTTCCAAGGGCTTGAAAGATAGCCGGCAATTTCCCGATGTAAACAGGAAAAGGAAAACCCGACGCCCCTTCTGTCCCAGAAAGTTGCATCCGTTTTTATGAACTTGTGTCCTTCCATTCTCATTCTTGTAAACAAGGAATCGACAATATCTTGAGGGGTCACACTTATCAAGATCAAGGTGGGGCAACCTTCTGGTTTTCAATGAGGCACTGTAGAATAACAAGTATTATTATTATACATTGGTGTCACCAGCTCGATTTTGATTGGCTATAAGCACGCAGCTAATTCTTGCTTGTTCTGTTTCTCTTACGTCATACCTACAAACAATAGATTTTATATATGTAGAATTGACGTCATACCTACAGACAATAGTTTTATGCATGCAGAAGTGACGTCACCTGACACACTAACCAGCAGTTTGATCAGTTTTGTCATGGCGGAGCTCAGCTCAGGAATATGCATAATAAAACAATTATTGAATTCGGTTTTCGCATGTTAGCGATAATTATCAAGGCCTCAGTTTGTGTTATCCGCCTCAGCCTTCGTCTGCGGCAGATAACACAAACTTTGGCCTTGATAATTATCGCTAACATGCTCAACCTCATCCAATAATTGTTAACTATTTGATTACAAAGTTACAAAACTATGCTGCTACTACAGAATTTTAAAAATAACTAGCATTATTATATGGCAAGCAAATCTCAGGCTAAATGGAAAACTCTAATTGGCGGGTTTTCGGTCGGGATTTCACAGTACGGATCATTACCATGGAAACGGTGCGTTTCCATATTTTTCTCTCGAAATTAGTACTTACATAGCTCACACGTGCAACATTCCTGACGTATCGGGAGTCAGTCACACGTGACTAGTAACCGCAAAACCACAAAACCAAAACAAACAACTGGGATATTTTCGAACAACTCTGGCAAACACGCGACAACCAAGGATTCATTTCCTTGGAAACTTGGAAGTTCAAGTTTTTAAATGGTTATTTCAATTTTCACTGAAAGAATCAATAGGTTTCTCAATTCTGGCAAACTAGTTTATGTAACTGACATACGGAGGAAACACTCATGGGAATTTAGACAGTTAAAAATTGTCACGCTGTTATAATTTTAAAAAAATTGAGGATGCGTGCCGATTGATCATGCGCACAATTTAAAAAAAAAGGTTTGACAAGTCCAAACTGGACTGATTCATCCATTTCTTTGGATGAGCGGCAAATCAAAGAAAGTCGAGGTGTCTTGCAGAGTCTTCTTTCTTTCCCCTTCCCGACTTAAAAGACCGAAAGAGACTCTGCGGCAAGCGGAATTTAGTTTCAAGTGTAAAAGGTTACCGTTCAAAGTTTGTTGATGGAAGACGAAGATTACAAACATTCACCAGTCAGCGTAAAGTTTCTCTTTCTCAGTTAATCCAGTAAAGCCGATTTGCAATCCAAATGCTATCAATGTCTTCCTTTCCGGAAGTCATGTTTCACTTAAAGGACTGAGAGGGAACTGAAGCGAGCTCAAGTAAGCAGCGGCTATATTCTTTAGCGATGTTATTGTAATGTATGCATTGCCATTCAAAATGGTGGATGATATTGACAAAACAGATCTTCGAAGCCCCAAAATTGTCTTCATTTTTAGCGGAAAACGCAAGTCAGGAAAGGATTTTGTTGCGAAAAAACTGAGAGATAGCTTTGGTTGTGACAGATGCGCTATAGTAAGACTGTCTGACCCTTTGAAACATGACTATGCGAGGCAAAATGGACTTGATTTTCATCGCTTGTTAGATTCTTCAAATTACAAGGAACTCTATCGTGAAGATATGATCAAATGGGGAGAAGAAAGGAGGAACGTTGACCCATCCTATTTTTGCAGATTAGCAGTAAAAATGACGATCTCAGGTTTCAGTGATAAAAATTGCTCCCGTGTGTGGATAATATCTGATGCAAGGCGAAAAACAGATTTGAAGTATTTTAAAGAAGGTTACAAAAACGTTGTCAGTGTAAGGATAAATGCTTCGGAGGAGACGAGAAAGTCAAGAGGCTGGGAGTTCACACCTGGTGTAGATGATGCTGAATCTGAGTGCGGTCTTGATCAGGAAGAATTTGATGTTATCATTCAAAATGATGGTGACGAACAACAGTTAAACTCCCATATTGTTCGTTTACAACAGTATACATGCTCACCGTGATAAGGAGAAAAATAGACTTTAAAGGACCCTAGTTAGCCACGGCAATGTTTTTGTTGACAAGTGGGAGTTTTGGTGTCGTATTACTCTTGGGCCATACATACATGCATACATCCTTTATTTGATAAATCAGGTTGAATAAATGGCAGCTAATGCTGATGTGGACCTGCTATCAACTTTACACTAAGTGAATTAACATCTAAAAATATATCCCAATGTAAATAATTATAAATCGCAAATAATACATAAGTAAATAGATAAGTGTAAGATGACTATCTAAAAATAAATATATTAATTACAATTAAGATAACTTAGACAATGCATTAAAAGACAAGAGGATGACTTATCAAAGTAACTGGTAATAAACTGCATATCAATAATACATAAATTCGTCACTGATGTTATTGGTTACAATAGTTTGTGCCGAAAGTAATTTGGTCAATGCGTTTAGAGAATTTCTTAATGCTAGCCTTGAAAGAGGAGTAGCTAAGCTTGGACTTTAACTGGCTAGGCAAGCAGTTCCAAACAATGTTAGCACGATGAGTGAAAGAGTCATGTAAGGCTTTGGATTTTGAAAACACAAGTTCCAATCTTAAATTATCTCTTAAATTGTATGAAGTTTCATGCTTTGTAAATAAATTGTTGATGTCATCAGGAGTTGAAAAGCCTGGTATGCAATACAGGCAAGTCTTCTGTTTTACATGTAATGCATAGATGACCATTTTGCCATGCTGAGAACTTCATGTTTTGGGGTAGATATGCTGATATTGTGAATCAGTCTGGCAGCACGGATGTGCGAGTCCTCAAAGTCAGCCAACAAGTTGGAAGATCCCCACAAAGATATACAATAAATTATAAGTCACACTTGGCAAGATACCTTTGAAATAAGTAGATTCCGAAGTCCATCAGTTGAAGGTCTTCATCTGTTTAAGCTTAGAAATCTTTGCGTTAAGGTTTGAAAGTACCGGTACATTGATTCTGATAATTCTAGCCATTAAACATCCCCTGGACTGGTCTTCAAGGAATCACAATGAAATAAATGCAGTACTCCTTGCCGCCAAGAGGATGGTTCAACAACAATTTCCATTTCCACCTATAATATGTTGCGAAGATAATGATAGAAAATGAAATTCTAATAAACATAGCTTATTTTTCCAGGGAAAACAGACCTATATAGACCATTTGATGTTGGATGGTAACAGATCACGGTCACATAATTCTGAGTTTCCGGGGCACTGAAAATGGCGACTGGGTGACTATGGTCCTTTAACAGAAAATGATTATGGTCGCTGCAGAATACATCTGACCACTTTTGTCATAATTATTTTGACTGTGGTCTTAGAAGAATGAGTTAAAAAAAGGTTACTGCATTCTTCAATGCACACTAGTAGGTACAAAACACAGGTGAAAGGTCATTATTTTACCAATGCAGAAACAACCCCAACTGTTTACAAATGCTAACATTAGGCCTAAAAACTTCTGTGGAGGCCTAATTAGGCCTAAGGTTAGCTTTAATGGATGTTTAGGATACTTTCTGTATTGGTAAAACAATGACCTACGACCGTTGTTTTGTACCTGCCGCATTTTGAGTTTTCTCCAAGGATTAGTCTGCAGTTGAGTTGCAGCACCTGCTGTGGCTGTATACTCCAATTCTGGAGTTACAGGCTCTGTTGTAGATGTAGTTTGCTCTCCAGGCTCTGTGGGTGCTGATGTTGGAAAAAAATGGCAAGTTTCTAAGAGAACATGGAGGTAATAGTAAATGTGAAGAAAATTGAAAAGAATTTAAAATCACAAGAAGTTATAATAATTATTGCATTAAAATATAACTGTTATATTGTTTTTAAAAATATTGATAAAATGGTGGGAAATTTAATTTGATAACTCATCACCCAACTAAGCTTTTACAATCTTTTTTTTTTTTCCATTGGGAACTCCCTCCCCAGACAAGTCAGTCAACTGACACCTCCATAAGGAGGTAAATTAAACTTGACTCAAGCCATGTTTCATTAATACCTGTTACCATTCCTTTAAGCATTCAGAAGAATAGTTTCACTTCTTCTTGTCAACTGCCCACTCGTTGACTTTGGCATATGGGGAAAGTTGAAAATGAAACCATTCCCCCGTTTTGCAAGTGTTTCTGTGGGGAAGAAAAACGTCAGGGAGATTTTAGCCCCTTCTGGCCACACAAAAAATTGGGGGAAAAGAAGAAAAAGTATCTTCGGATCTCTTTGTCCCCATGTGAGGGGGGCAGTGGATATGGAGAGGGGGGAGGGGAGGGGGTTATGCCATGCGAGAGAATGCTAACGAAAAACAGATAGAATTGAATTAAAGTACATGTATGCTTATGCAGTTTAAAGGGATAATGTTTTAATATGAAAAGCCTCAACTGTAGTTAAAATCTTCTTAAAAAAACTCTTTTTCTAGTTGTTCATCTCCAGATTATCTTCAGAACGGGTTGGGTTCCTCCTTCATTTTCAGAGAATGTACTTTACCATAATAGGATACAAGTAGCCTTTACTTCAGATGGCTTCCTGTTTGCATGTCTTTGAATCAAAGGACTCTTTATTCTCTTTCCTAATCTTCATAAATGTATATGCTACAGTAGAAAGTGAACTTTGTCCAACAGTAAATAATTACTATTATAACTTAAATAATGAAAAATGTCTGAACATTTTACTATGTAACAGGGATGAAAATCTAAGGAAATGTTAAGATTGTCAAGTTATACTAGACAATGACTGATGGTTTCTCCAAACCAAGTCATCAAGACTTACAAATTGAAAATCCTTTGTTTTTAACAAGAAAGCCATTACAGGTACATTGTACATGTGTATCAAACTTAAAATTATTTGTTATTTTACAGCCCTAAGTGTTGTTCCAGACAGGGTGCAAGCCTACATATACAGGATACTGTGGTTACAGAAATATTTCAACAATAAAATTTAACATCTTACACAGAAAAAAAAATATTATGCCTGATGAAGATTAATACTTTGCATGCTTTGCTGTTTATACATGTATATACTGTAGGGGAGACTGGTTCACAGCAGCTGCTAGTTAGTCTCTTGTTCATAAGATCTTAAGGTGGCTGGAACCAGTTTCACCACTTTTAGAGACCTTCTTATTAGATAGGTTATAACTACTATACTGTATCACGTAACAGCAATGTTATGGTACCACATCAAACACCAATTATTGCTTAACGAAATGAGCTCACAATTTTGATGTAATAGGTTACTATGGCAACAAGAAAGCTCTCCAAAAACACCCTATATTTCGTCTTTACTCGCTTATACCTTAAAAATGAACTCGGTGACCCCCATTTTTTATTGTAAAATAGTAATTAGCAATTTGAGATAGGACTATCTGCAGAGATAAAAAAAATTATTGGGAGCCAATTCAGAGCTACCTTAATTTTTCGAAAATTTAAGATAGCTCTGAATTGGCTCCCAAGAATTTTTTTTAACTTTGCAGATAGTACTATCTCAAATTGCTAATTACTATTTAACAATAAAAAATGGGGGTCACCGAGTTCATTTTTAAGGTATAAGCAAGTAAAGACGAAATATAGGGTGTTTTTGGAGAGCTTTCATGTTGCCATGGTAACCTATTACGTCAAGATAGTGAGCGCATTTTGTTAAGTAATAATTGGTGTTTGATATGGTACCATAACCTTTTTTTTTACGTGATACAGTTTTGTAGTGACAACCCTTCTAATAAAAAGGTCCTTAAAAGTAGTGAAACTGGTTCCAGCCACCTTAAAGGGAACCTCCTCTTCAACAAAAACATAACTTTAGACCAAAGAAAATAAAGCTAATAAAACCCATTGACTCCTAGGGGTTCCCCATTGACGAGTAAAATCGTCTGGCATTAGAGTAAAATACTAAGTAAGGCCGGTTCAGGCATCAAGGGGTTAAATGTCAAAATAGTTTCAAAATTTCTTTCAGAGGAAGCATTTGCACCAAAATTAGATGATTTTCAGAATTGCTTGCTTTTCGTTTCAAATTTATTGGGCACCACCTTCTTGAAACATTGCAAAAAGTTACAGTTGTCACATCGTTACAAACCAAAAGCTCTGTGTCAGAACCATAAGCTAGGGCAACCTTTACATGTCCAAACTTGTATTCAAGATGGCCACACCAAGGAAATTTAAAAGTGAAGATACGTGATTCTAAAAATTCATCTTTTTTGTTGTATACATCCTCTTTCTGAAACTTTTTTCGAAAAAAATTTGATTGCAAACATTGTTTGTCTTAACCCCCTTGTTTGTATTTCTTTTTCAAAAGTTCTTATGATAAAACTGATAAATTCCAAAGATACAGGTGTATATAATTGTTAAATAGAAAAGATACATGTACTTGAAAATAAAAATTTTGATTACTTCAAAATAAGGCCAGACTACATATCTTCTTGAGGAATTTGCGACGGTCAGAAAAAATATATTATGTACAGTCAGAGGAGAAATTTTCATTGTCAATAGACTTAATCATGTTTTATATGCGACATGCTACATGTATCTCGGTGGGTTGGCAAATCATAACAAATTTTGCAATGTTTGTATGATAATCCCTCACATGTAACGGAACAAAAACAGTTTTTGCAAAACTACTTTAAACGTCAGCTTTTAGAATCTCTGTACGGTGGCCAATTTACATTATCAACTCCGTTGATAAAACCAAATTTTTGTATAGTTTAATGTTAGCTCTGCAAAAATTTATGGACATAAGTTTGAAGGTACATGTACAGTACTTGCTGGCATAAAAAGTTTCTGTAAATTAACATCTGGAATGATTTATTCCTGTGCACAGAAAAATCCTGAGCAAACCCTGCAGATGAATGACTGCTGTAAAACTTCTGAGAACCAACAGAATGAACAGTTCTGGACCCTAAAGTGATCCCCTTTAATTTAATATTGACGGGTAAAATCATCTGCCATTAGACAGTGTAAAATTGTTAAGCATCCGACACTCTGAGGGAAAGAGTTAATTAATCAATGGAACTTTTGTTTAGTACTTACAAATAGTATTAGAATCATAACAATTTTATTTGTTTGCTTTCCCTTTTTTCTTCGGTGAAACAACAACAAATCATTACTTTTTAAAGACCACTGCTTTCATAAGCTCTGTAATAATACGTTGGTTCATACTAGCATAGTAAGTAGACCTTAAGTTCACTTGAGCCCTACTTCAGATGTGAACGGGTTTAATTTCAGCTCAAGTAGCCTACTCTGTGCCCATGGTAGCATGTTTTCTTCAAAGAAGCCAAAGTACACTCTCAAGTCTAGTTCAAACCATCCTTACAAGCTTACTTATCTAGCATCAAAACACATTATGCAAACGGACATCAATCAAACATGTTTGCGGCATACCTTGATTGACAACCCAATAACTTGCTGCATAATTTGATTGACAACCCAATTAATTCACCTTGAATTCTAATAAACATGTACATTGTAAACGGCTCACCACGGTAAGTAAACATGGACGATCTCAAGGGTACTTGAGCTCTGGTCATACTTAAGGTAT
>NC_090878.1:1158641-1161141 GCF_036669935.1 Montipora foliosa | reverse complement strand
ACGCCGCGTTGCGGACATCGTAATGGTGAATAGGCCTTACTGCACGATGACGGCTCACCACCAAGCCTCGTTTACACATCTGGACATGCAACAGTTTTCGCACGTGGGTTTTTTTTACAAGTTTGTTCCTCTGGAATTTAGCTCATGCTAAAATTTACAAGCTTGATTTTCGAATTCGAGGTTTGGTGGTGACGTCAGCTTGTCACACTTCATCACGCTTATGGCCTATTCCGGTGGGACTTTCAGATCTACGACGCGGTCGTCAACGAGAACATACGCCAAAAAACAACAACAACAACAACATATATGGGTTATTGACCAAGCGTGAGGTCAAGATGGCTAGATATTGGCCATGTTTTTTTTTTTGCGTGTTTATGGACCGAGGCGAAGTCGAAGCTTGGTCAAATAAAGAATTTATTATATGGGATCTTTGATCTTGCGGGACCAAGCGAGGAATCCCAATCGGGCAACATAGCTCCATCTTGCCCGCTCGGGTAGCCAATCACAGCGCGGGATTTGGTTCATCTTGCGCGCTCACGGAGCTAGTCATATAATATCATTGGTTAAAAAAGGAAAAATAATCTTGCTTCTCGTGCGACACGCACTTGAGCACATATTTTTGCAGTACTCTTCATACCAACAGCGTGAAATCACCAAATTTGAGGTTTTGTCGAGGAAAACCATTCACTGAAACCACTCCAATTTATTTTTGGGATAGTTCTCCCATATTGTATGATGTGAACGAGATGGACTAATCGCGAAAAACTAACGATATTGCAAAGTTATATTTTGAGGTGACGTTTCGACGACCTGAGCCACCGTTGTCGATCTTAAGTCGCTAAGATTAAAATTTAAATACTTTAGCTAGGAATGCTTGATCAGTGTACAGAAATCTAATTCATGACGTTTGAAATCATTTCTCTATAGCACAAAAGCCTGATCCTTCATTGGATGTAGAAGGACCATTGAGTGAAATCAAGAATGCTGAATTTCGTCCTCATTCACCGCTCTTTGGGAAGAAGGAGGCCTTACTGAAAGAGGGTCTTGAACGCCGCCGACGTTGTATATCCTGGCGTTGCTAGTGGTGAAATAGAAATAATTAGGACTCACTTAATTGAAAGAGTGAGTTTACCAATGTCCAGAAATGCACCTACTGAGATGCACATTTAATTTTAATAACTGTGCCATTAAAATATTTAAGTCAACTATTCATTTATCGCCGACCAGTTGTCTCAGTTGGTTGAGAAACGGACTACTTTGCGGGAGGGCGTGTGATTAAAACTAAAAACTCCAGCCTGACCAACACTCAGGGACTTTGTTTGTGTGTTTGTTATTTATTTGTTTGAGCAGGTTGAAGTTTGGCAGCTATTCAGCTTGTGGACTTGCTACAGTATATCCACCCAACCATGCACTCACAAAGGACAGCCACAACACCGGGATTTTCATCCCCTACTCTTCTCGAAAACTGTGTGGGTTCATTAACGTCCCGCAGGGAACTCACGAACTTGAAAGATATTTATGAGACGGGGCCTACGGTTTATAGTCCTTATCCAACAAAACTTGAAAGTGTAACCATTTGCGGGTGTAATTGACTAATTTCACTATCCCATAATGCAATACGTTTTTTTGGAGGCGGTGGGGGTCTTTACATAAAAAAAAATACAAGTTATTTACTCTTCGGACTGTATCATACTTCAGTGAACTACATATCCATCTTGTGTTAATGCAAACAACCCCCCCCCCCCCCCCCCCTATGGTGAAAACCATGACTTAGACTCTCTAGTCTTCTCGGAGAAAGACGATGAACCGTAGGCCCCGTCTCACAACCTTTCACTGTTCACAACCCAGTGGGACGTAAAAGAACCCACGCACTACTCGCAAAGAGTAGGGAGAGGAACTCCAGTGTCGTAGTCTGTCTTCTGTGTTATAGCTAGGGGATCGAAAGATCGAAAAATGTAAAAGATTAATTGGGTCTCTATCTCTCTCTCTCAATATTGTCATCGTATCGTATTTCTTTGGTTAGGGTTACCGTAACTGTATATGTTCGATTGAAGAGGACACTTCATGACAATTATATCTACTGTATTTCCGGAGACTAGTGATGATGAATTTGAGAAGAAGGATAAGGCGACAGTATTTCGTGATGCCGCATTACTTCTCGCTCGACCACCGGTACACGGCCACATGTACACCCCACTGAAAAATGCTTATGGTGTACAGCAAGTTGTTAGGGGAGGTACATTAGCATTAGAGTTTTGAAGCAAGCAACTGTGGACAATCTTCCTGTCGGTGTACGTTGGATCACTGGCTTGATCTGATCGGCGTAATTACAAGTTGAGAAACTAAATATTTTAAGCATAGAAGCAATCCAATGTAAACTCTCATTGTACCTGAAGAAGGCTGGTTTGGCCAGCGGAAATATAGTACACCACTAAAATCAAATCTACGTTGTATCAGCTCTTGCTTAAAATATTTAATTGGCTCCTATTCCCATTTGGAT
>NC_090878.1:1148641-1151141 GCF_036669935.1 Montipora foliosa | reverse complement strand
ACAAAGGACAGCCACAACACCGGGATTTTCATCCCTACTCTTCTCGAAAACTGTGTGGGTTCATTAACGTCCCGCAGGGAACTTACGAACTTGAAAGATATTTATGAGACGGGGCCTACGGTTTATAGTCCTTATCCAACAAAACTTGAAAGTGTAACCATTTGCGGGTGTAATTGACTAATTTCACTATCCCATAATGCAATACGTTTTTTTGGAGGCGGTGGGGGTCTTTACATAAAAAAATACAAGTTATTTACTCTTCGGACTGTATCATACTTCAGTGAACTACATATCCATCTTGTGTTAATGCAAACACCCCCCCCCCCCCCCCCACCCCTATGGTGAAAACCATGACTTAGACTCTCTAGTCTTCTCGGAGAAAGACGATGAACCGTAGGCCCCGTCTCACAACCTTTCACTGTTCACAACCCAGTGGGACGTAAAAGAACCCACGCACTACTCGCAAAGAGTAGGGAGAGGAACTCCAGTGTCGTAGTCTGTCCTCTGTGTTATAGCTAGGGGATCGAAAGATCGAAAAATGTAAAAGATTAATTGGGTCTCTCTCTCTCTCTCTCTCAATATTGTCATCGTATCGTATTTCTTTGGTTAGGGTTACCGTAACTGTATATGTTCGATTGAAGAGGACACTTCATGACAATTATATCTACTGTATTTCCGGAGACTAGTGATGATGAATTTGAGAAGAAGGATAAGGCGACAGTATTTCGTGATGCCGCATTACTTCTCGCTCGACCACCGGTACACGGCCACATGTACACCCCACTGAAAAATGCTTATGGTGTACAGCAAGTTGTTAGGGGAGGTACATTAGCATTAGAGTTTTGAAGCAAGCAACTGTGGACAATCTTCCTGTCGGTGTACGTTGGATCACTGGCTTGATCTGATCGGCGTAATTACAAGTTGAGAAACTAAATATTTTAAGCATAGAAGCAATCCAATGTAAACTCTCATTGTACCTGAAGAAGGCTGGTTTGGCCAGCGGAAATATAGTACACCACTAAAATCAAATCTACGTTGTATCAGCTCTTGCTTAAAATATTTAATTGGCTCCTATTCCCATTTGGATGGGGATGGGTCGCAGGAGATTCAGGAGAAGAGAGGTGATCCTGATCGCATTAAATGAGTGACTGTCTCCATTTAGGGCTACTAGGCTTACAAAAAGCTGTCTCTGGAAATCATGAACATAGACTTGATATGACAGTTGGGCTCCTGGTTCTCCCAAATACGCAACTTTCAACTTCCATTAATATCTTTTGTCTTTATTTTCAGTTGTTAGGAACCCTGTTTCATTCCTGGCAAGATTTACTGCACCTAAAGCCGGAAAATATTCACTGGATTGGGCTTGCACAATCAGTTACAAATGTGACCCACTTAAGCACAATTATCTTGTATTTGCATGCCTGCCTGATGGAATAATAAAACAAATGCTCCATGACAGTATTGTTTTCTTACTTTTGTCCCCATTTGTTCTTGTCTAGTTTTCTGGTGATGAAGTTTTTCCCGTGCGGATCCACTGTTTTGGTCACTAAATGATGAAGTTGTCGTTTCTTCTTCCTCGTTCCTTCTTCGTTCGTTCCTCGTAGTTAGTATCCGTCGTCCTGTACCCGGAGAAAACCTCTCGATGCAGAGTAGAGAACCAACAAACTCAACCCACATGTGACGCCGAGTTTGTGAATCGAACCCGGGCCACATTGGTGGGAGGCGAGTGCTCTCGCCACTGCGCCATCCCTGCACCCCCTGGAAACGCAGAAAAAAGGCAAGGCAAACAAAGCTTTTAGAAAGCCAGTTGTCTCACTGATACATGGCACAACCTAATAGGTCAAAGCTTATCGTGAAGCAAAATCACTCGCTTCTACCACCGACAAGCCTATCGTTTGAGAATAGAATTAAATTGATGCCAAAGCATGAGGCCAAAAGGTCACATTCACATTAATCAACACCAAGAAACTAAAAATATCTCATCAAGAACTATTTTCTTGGAAGAAAATATATCACACAGTAGTATGGAGGTCCAAATCTGAAGTCTCATAGAACAAAAACCATTGCTAAATAAAATCTTAATGGAAGCACCTAAAAGAGGCTTCTGTTCAAATATGTCCTCGAGCGAGCAAAATTATGACAAAGGTAGAGGAAACCAGACCACGTACAAGGAAGTCAAGTAGGCCTGTCAATTTTACACATTGGCTAATGACAATTTTTGTTTTCATTATTTAAGGTCCCCCCTTGAGCGTGTTTATATACAATAACACAAAAAGCCCCTTCTTTACCTCATCAACCCCCCCCTACCCCCCCCCCCCCCCCCCCTCCTCTCCCCCCCCAACAAGTTTTGGTGAACACTCCGAAATGTTTATTTTTTTGTCCTAATGCCGTCTTGCAGATATCAGGAAAACGCTGCTCACGAAACGACGAACTGCGTCGCCTAGCGTCGTCCGTGAAAATGAATGGATTTTTCAGAACCAATACATTCAATATTCCAAAT
>NC_090878.1:1122589-1143541 GCF_036669935.1 Montipora foliosa | reverse complement strand
GGACACATTCAGTTGTTTGCAAAGAAAACTTGTCCAAAAAGTACGTTTCCGAGATACCCTCCCTCCCCCACCCTAATCAATGTTGTCCCGCTGTCGACAAGGCTCGTAGAAAACAGAAAAAACACAACATTGTCCTGGGGGTGCGGGGGAGGGGGCCATTTTCGCACCGAGCTTGAAATCGCTCTAAAGGATAAAAGTGTCTCAACAATTTTGACGCCGAGTGTCTGTATGAAAAAAAACTTTGCATGAAGTGTAATGATGACTTCTGATAAGCTGTTTTGCATTAATATATGACTATCACATTTCAATAGCGTCTTTAAGCGTTTTTCATGTCATATAGGAATCAGAACATACATAAATCACCTTTTCTTTATTACGGTGATGTAACAGTCACTGGTGTGATTGCAGACATTTCAGTGTCGAACATGGTTTTCACACAGAACATTTCTGACGAGATAAGGCATGTATACGCTTGCCATCTATTTGCGAATGGCGGAAAGTGAATGATATTGTCAGGGAAAGTGATATCTCACGGGCTTCGATGTACCGCATTCCTAAAAAATGAGAAATTTTAACGCAAGTAATCACTACCGAGAACGTCAATTACAACGGCAAAATGTGAATGTCGAACGTCCAGCGAAGTTTAATTTCACGCCACAAACGCTTATCTTGAGAGAAAGGACATCGTACTAAATAATGACAATTTCAAGACGATTTGTGCAGTGTTTTGGATTTGACATACCTTGAAATAAAGTGACACTTTCGGAACATTGCGTGGACGTTTAGCATTCCCTTTGAAATTCACCATACATAATTCCATTTCAACTTGTTATAAGGGTATAAGCCATAAAAAAGAGGAAATATAAATAGCAAAGACGGTTTATAACTCCTGGGACAAAAAAAGAACAGCAAACAGTGCTGTACTCTGATTTTAGGAACTCCGCGGAGGAGTGGCCACGAGTAACCCACGAGTAACCTCGAGTAACCATAATTAACAAGTAGAATAATTACATTATCTTTTTAGAATAATCTTGTGGTTACTCGTGGTTACTCGTGGTTACTTCGTGGTAAATGAGAAAATATTCTTTCTTTACGCCCAAAAACATTCATTTCCCACCAAAACCAGCTCTGCAAAGCATCTGCGACAATGTGGAAGGTCTTTTTGCACCGACCTAGCAATTTGAGCGTGGAAAGTAAATGTGTTCCCCGGCTGTAACAGCCACCATGTCTGTTCGTGTTCATCTGCGACACCGCTTCCACCAACAAAATGCGCTTCTTCTGATGAATTGTAGTTAGAGGCATAACCCTTTACCAAATCCATACTTTAACGCTACTCACAAATAGCGTATAAAAGAAGGCCAAAATGAACAGGTACTTTGCATTTACGTCACAATCTTCGCTTCGCACAGGACAACGAATTTTTCATATTCGAAAACGAGAATAATAAACTATCCGCAATTTTTTAGACCTGTAAAAAGTCTTTCACTCATGCGGTCATATTGACAGACAGAGTGGACTATAGGTGCCCGTATAAAGGGTATAAAAGAAGTTTTCTGAAACAGACAATCGCGACAAAATTAGTTGAGACAGTTGCCAACAGAGCACACTGGTAAGGACACATTCATTGTTTGCAAAGAAAACTTGTCCAAAAAGTACGTTTCCGAGATACCCCTCCCTCCCCCACCCTAATCAATGTTGTACCGCTGTCGACAAGGCTCGTAGAAAACAGAAAAAAACACAACATTGTCCTGGGGTGCGGGGGAGGGGGCCATTTTCGCACCGAGCTTGAAATCGACTCTAAAGGATAAAAGTGTCTCAACATTTTGACGCCGATTGTCTGTATGAAAAAACTTTGCATGAAGTGTAATGATGACTTCTGATAAGCTGTTTTTGCATTAATATATGAATTATACACATTTCAATAGCGTCTTTAAGCGTTTTCATGTCATATAGGAATCAGAACATACATAAATCACCTTTTCTTTATTACGGTGATGTAACAGTCACTGGTGTGATTGCAGACATTTCAGTGTCGAACATGGTTTCACACAGAACATTTCTGACGAGATAAGGGCATGTATACGCTTGCCATCTATTTGCGAATGGCGGAAAGTGAATGATATTGTCAGGGAAAGTGATATCTCACGGGCTTCGATGTACCGCATTCTAAAAAATGAGAAATTTTAACGCAAGTAATCACTACCGAGAACGTCAATTACAACGGCCAAAATGTGAATGTCGAACGTCCAGCGAAGTTAATTTCACGCCACAAACGCTTATTATTGAGAGAAAGGACATCGTACTAAATAATGACAATTTCAAGACGATTTGTGCAGTGTTTTGGATTTGACATACCTTGAAATAAAGTGACACTTTCGGAACATTGCGTGACGTTAGCATTCCCTTTTGAAATTCACCATACATAATTCCATTTCAACTTGTTACAAGGCGTATAAGCCATAAAAAAAGGGAAATATAAATAGCAAAGACGGTTTATAACTCCTGGGACAAAAAAAGAACAGCAAACAGTGCTGTACTCTGATTTTAGGAACTCCGCGGAGGAGTGGCCACGAGTAACCACGAGTAACCTCGAGTAACCATAATAACAAGTAGAATAATTACATTATCTTTTAGAATAATCTTGTGGTTACTCGTGGTTACTCGTGGTTACTCGTGGTTACTCGTGGTAAATGAGAAAATATTCTTTCTTTACGCCCAAAAACATTCATTCCCACCAAAACCAGCTCTGCAAAGCATCTGCGACAATGTGGAAGGTCTTTTTGCACCGACCTAGCAATTTGAGCGTGGAAAGTAAATGTGTTCCCCGGCTGTAACAGCCACCATGTCTGTTTCGTGTTCATCTGCGACACCGCTTCCACCAACAAAATGCGCTTCTTCTGATGAATTGTAGTTAGAGGCATAACCCTTTACCAAATCCATACTTTAACGCTACTCACAAATAGCGTATAAAAGAAGGCCAAAATGAACAGGTACTTTGCATTTACGTCACAATCTTCGCTTCGCACAGGACAACGAATTTTTCATATTCGAAAACGAGAATAATAAACTATCCGCAATTTTTTAGACCTGTAAAAAGTCTTTCACTCATGCGGTCATATTGACAGACAGAGTGGACTATAGGTGCCCGTATAAAGGGTATAAAAGAAGTTTTCTGAAACAGACAATCGGCGACAAAATTAGTTGAGACAGTTGCCAACAGAGCACACTGGTAAGGACACATTCATTGTTTGCAAAGAAAACTTGTCCAAAAAGTACGTTTCCGAGATACCCCTCCCTCCCCCACCCTAATCAATGTTGTACCGCTGTCGACAAGGCTCGTAGAAAACAGAAAAAACACAACATTGTCCTGGGGGTGCGGGGGAGGGGGCCATTTTCGCACCGAGCTTGAAATCGACTCTAAAGGATAAAGTGTCTCAACAATTTTGACGCCGATTGTCTGTATGAAAAAACTTTGCATGAAGTGTAATGATGACTTCTGATAAGCTGTTTTTGCATTAATATATGAAATATACACATTTCAATAGCGTCTTTAAGCGTTTTCATGTCATATAGGAATCAGAACATACATAAATCACCTTTTTCTTTATTACGGTGATGTAACAGTCACTGGTGTGATTGCAGACATTTCAGTGTCGAACATGGTTTTCACACAGAACATTTCTGACGAGATAAGGGCATGTATACGCTTGCCATCTATTTGCGAATGGCGGAAAGTGAATGATATTGTCAGGGAAAGTGATATCTCACGGGCTTCGATGTACCGCATTCTAAAAAATGAGAAATTTTAACGCAAGTAATCACTACCGAGAACGTCAATTACAACGGCCAAAATGTGAATGTCGAACGTCCAGCGAAGTTAATTTCACGCCACAAACGCTTATTATTGAGAGAAAGGACATCGTACTAAATAATGACAATTTCAAGACGATTTGTGCAGTGTTTTGGATTTGACATACCTTGAAATAAAGTGACACTTTCGGAACATTGCGTGACGTTTAGCATTCCCTTTTGAAATTCACCATACATAATTCCATTTCAACTTGTTACAAGGCGTATAAGCCATAAAAAAGAGGGAAATATAAATAGCAAAGACGGTTTATAACTCCTGGGACAAAAAAAGAACAGCAAACAGTGCTGTACTCTGATTTTAGGAACTCCGCGGAGGAGTGGCCACGAGTAACCACGAGTAACCTCGAGTAACCATAATTAACAAGTAGAATAATTACATTATCTTTTTAGAATAATCTTGTGGTTACTCGTGGTTACTCGTGGTTACTCGTGGTTACTCGTGGTAAATGAGAAAATATTCTTTCTTTACGCCCAAAAACATTCATTTCCCACCAAAACCAGCTCTGCAAAGCATCTGCGACAATGTGGAAGGTCTTTTTGCACCGACCTAGCAATTTGAGCGTGGAAAGTAAATGTGTTCCCCGGCTGTAACAGCCACCATGTCTGTTTCGTGTTCATCTGCGACACCGCTTCCACCAACAAAATGCGCTTCTTCTGATGAATTGTAGTTAGAGGCATAACCCTTTACCAAATCCATACTTTAACGCTACTCACAAATAGCGTATAAAAGAAGGCCAAAATGAACAGGTCCTTTGCATTTACGTCACAATCTTCGCTTCGCACAGGACAACGAATTTTTCATATTCGAAAACGAGAATAATAAACTATCCGCAATTTTTTAGACCTGTAAAAAGTCTTTCACTCATGCGGTCATATTGACAGACAGAGTGGACTATAGGTGCCCGTATAAAGGGTATAAAAGAAGTTTTCTGAAACAGACAATCGGCGACAAAATTAGTTGAGACAGTTGCCAACAGAGCACACTGGTAAGGACACATTCATTGTTTGCAAAGAAAACTTGTCCAAAAAGTACGTTTCCGAGATACCCCTCCCTCCCCCACCCTAATCAATGTTGTACCGCTGTCGACAAGGCTCGTAGAAAACAGAAAAAACACAACATTGTCCTGGGGGTGCGGGGGAGGGGGCCATTTTCGCACCGAGCTTGAAATCGACTCTAAAGGATAAAAGTGTCTCAACAATTTTGACGCCGATTGTCTGTATGAAAAAACTTTGCATGAAGTGTAATGATGACTTCTGATAAGCTGTTTTTGCATTAATATATGAAATATACACATTTCAATAGCGTCTTTAAGCGTTTTCATGTCATATAGGAATCAGAACATACATAAATCACCTTTTTCTTTATTACGGTGATGTAACAGTCACTGGTGTGATTGCAGACATTTCAGTGTCGAACATGGTTTTCACACAGAACATTTCTGACGAGATAAGGGCATGTATACGCTTGCCATCTATTTGCGAATGGCGGAAAGTGAATGATATTGTCAGGGAAAGTGATATCTCACGGGCTTCGATGTACCGCATTCTAAAAAATGAGAAATTTTAACGCAAGTAATCACTACCGAGAACGTCAATTACAACGGCCAAAATGTGAATGTCGAACGTCCAGCGAAGTTAATTTCACGCCACAAACGCTAATTATTGAGAGAAAGGACATCGTACTAAATAATGACAATTTCAAGACGATTTGTGCAGTGTTTTGGATTTGACATACCTTGAAATAAAGTGACACTTTCGGAACATTGCGTGACGTTTAGCATTCCCTTTTGAAATTCACCATACATAATTCCATTTCAACTTGTTACAAGGCGTATAAGCCATAAAAAAGAGGGAAATATAAATAGCAAAGACGGTTTATAACTCCTGGGACAAAAAAAGAACAGCAAACAGTGCTGTACTCTGATTTTAGGAACTCCGCGGAGGAGTGGCCACGAGTAACCACGAGTAACCTCGAGTAACCATAATTAACAAGTAGAATAATTACATTATCTTTTTAGAATAATCTTGTGGTTACTCGTGGTTACTCGTGGTTACTCGTGGTTACTCGTGGTAAATGAGAAAATATTCTTTCTTTACGCCCAAAAACATTCATTTCCCACCAAAACCAGCTCTGCAAAGCATCTGCGACAATGTGGAAGGTCTTTTTGCACCGACCTAGCAATTTGAGCGTGGAAAGTAAATGTGTTCCCCGGCTGTAACAGCCACCATGTCTGTTTCGTGTTCATCTGCGACACCGCTTCCACCAACAAAATGCGCTTCTTCTGATGAATTGTAGTTAGAGGCATAACCCTTTACCAAATCCATACTTTAACGCTACTCACAAATAGCGTATAAAAGAAGGCCAAAATGAACAGGTCCTTTGCATTTACGTCACAATCTTCGCTTCGCACAGGACAACGAATTTTTCATATTCGAAAACGAGAATAATAAACTATCCGCAATTTTTTAGACCTGTAAAAAGTCTTTCACTCATGCGGTCATATTGACAGACAGAGTGGACTATAGGTGCCCGTATAAAGGGTATAAAAGAAGTTTTCTGAAACAGACAATCGGCGACAAAATTAGTTGAGACAGTTGCCAACAGAGCACACTGGTAAGGACACATTCATTGTTTGCAAAGAAAACTTGTCCAAAAAGTACGTTTCCGAGATACCCCTCCCTCCCCCACCCTAATCAATGTTGTACCGCTGTCGACAAGGCTCGTAGAAAACAGAAAAAACACAACATTGTCCTGGGGGTGCGGGGGAGGGGGCCATTTTCGCACCGAGCTTGAAATCGACTCTAAAGGATAAAAGTGTCTCAACAATTTTGACGCCGATTGTCTGTATGAAAAAACTTTGCATGAAGTGTAATGATGACTTCTGATAAGCTGTTTTTGCATTAATATATGAAATATACACATTTCAATAGCGTCTTTAAGCGTTTTCATGTCATATAGGAATCAGAACATACATAAATCACCTTTTTCTTTATTACGGTGATGTAACAGTCACTGGTGTGATTGCAGACATTTCAGTGTCGAACATGGTTTTCACACAGAACATTTCTGACGAGATAAGGGCATGTATACGCTTGCCATCTATTTGCGAATGGCGGAAAGTGAATGATATTGTCAGGGAAAGTGATATCTCACGGGCTTCGATGTACCGCATTCTAAAAAATGAGAAATTTTAACGCAAGTAATCACTACCGAGAACGTCAATTACAACGGCCAAAATGTGAATGTCGAACGTCCAGCGAAGTTAATTTCACGCCACAAACGCTTATTATTGAGAGAAAGGACATCGTACTAAATAATGACAATTTCAAGACGATTTGTGCAGTGTTTTGGATTTGACATACCTTGAAATAAAGTGACACTTTCGGAACATTGCGTGACGTTTAGCATTCCCTTTTGAAATTCACCATACATAATTCCATTTCAACTTGTTACAAGGCGTATAAGCCATAAAAAAGAGGGAAATATAAATAGCAAAGACGGTTTATAACTCCTGGGACAAAAAAAGAACAGCAAACAGTGCTGTACTCTGATTTTAGGAACTCCGCGGAGGAGTGGCCACGAGTAACCACGAGTAACCTCGAGTAACCATAATTAACAAGTAAAATAATTACATTATCTTTTTAGAATAATCTTGTGGTTACTCGTGGTTACTCGTGGTTACTCGTGGTAAATGAGAAAATATTCTTTCTTTACGCCCAAAAACATTCATTTCCCACCAAAACCAGCTCTGCAAAGCATCTGCGACAATGTGGAAGGTCTTTTTGCACCGACCTAGCAATTTGAGCGTGGAAAGTAAATGTGTTCCCCGGCTGTAACAGCCACCATGTCTGTTTCGTGTTCATCTGCGACACCGCTTCCACCAACAAAATGCGCTTCTTCTGATGAATTGTAGTTAGAGGCATAACCCTTTACCAAATCCATACTTTAACGCTACTCACAAATAGCGTATAAAAGAAGGCCAAAATGAACAGGTCCTTTGCATTTACGTCACAATCTTCGCTTCGCACAGGACAACGAATTTTTCATATTCGAAAACGAGAATAATAAACTATCCGCAATTTTTTAGACCTGTAAAAAGTCTTTCACTCATGCGGTCATATTGACAGACAGAGTGGACTATAGGTGCCCGTATAAAGGGTATAAAAGAAGTTTTCTGAAACAGACAATCGGCGACAAAATTAGTTGAGACAGTTGCCAACAGAGCACACTGGTAAGGACACATTCATTGTTTGCAAAGAAAACTTGTCCAAAAAGTACGTTTCCGAGATACCCCTCCCTCCCCCACCCTAATCAATGTTGTACCGCTGTCGACAAGGCTCGTAGAAAACAGAAAAAACACAACATTGTCCTGGGGGTGCGGGGGAGGGGGCCATTTTCGCACCGAGCTTGAAATCGACTCTAAAGGATAAAAGTGTCTCAACAATTTTGACGCCGATTGTCTGTATGAAAAAACTTTGCATGAAGTGTAATGATGACTTCTGATAAGCTGTTTTTGCATTAATATATGAAATATACACATTTCAATAGCGTCTTTAAGCGTTTTCATGTCATATAGGAATCAGAACATACATAAATCACCTTTTTCTTTATTACGGTGATGTAACAGTCACTGGTGTGATTGCAGACATTTCAGTGTCGAACATGGTTTTCACACAGAACATTTCTGACGAGATAAGGGCATGTATACGCTTGCCATCTATTTGCGAATGGCGGAAAGTGAATGATATTGTCAGGGAAAGTGATATCTCACGGGCTTCGATGTACCGCATTCTAAAAAATGAGAAATTTTAACGCAAGTAATCACTACCGAGAACGTCAATTACAACGGCCAAAATGTGAATGTCGAACGTCCAGCGAAGTTAATTTCACGCCACAAACGCTTATTATTGAGAGAAAGGACATCGTACTAAATAATGACAATTTCAAGACGATTTGTGCAGTGTTTTGGATTTGACATACCTTGAAATAAAGTGACACTTTCGGAACATTGCGTGACGTTTAGCATTCCCTTTTGAAATTCACCATACATAATTCCATTTCAACTTGTTACAAGGCGTATAAGCCATAAAAAAGAGGGAAATATAAATAGCAAAGACGGTTTATAACTCCTGGGACAAAAAAAGAACAGCAAACAGTGCTGTACTCTGATTTTAGGAACTCCGCGGAGGAGTGGCCACGAGTAACCACGAGTAACCTCGAGTAACCATAATTAACAAGTAAAATAATTACATTATCTTTTTAGAATAATCTTGTGGTTACTCGTGGTTACTCGTGGTTACTCGTGGTAAATGAGAAAATATTCTTTCTTTACGCCCAAAAACATTCATTTCCCACCAAAACCAGCTCTGCAAAGCATCTGCGACAATGTGGAAGGTCTTTTTGCACCGACCTAGCAATTTGAGCGTGGAAAGTAAATGTGTTCCCCGGCTGTAACAGCCACCATGTCTGTTTCGTGTTCATCTGCGACACCGCTTCCACCAACAAAATGCGCTTCTTCTGATGAATTGTAGTTAGAGGCATAACCCTTTACCAAATCCATACTTTAACGCTACTCACAAATAGCGTGTAAAAGAAGGCCAAAATGAACAGGTCCTTTGCATTTACGTCACAATCTTCGCTTCGCACAGGACAACGAATTTTTCATATTCGAAAACGAGAATAATAAACTATCCGCAATTTTTTAGACCTGTAAAAAGTCTTTCACTCATGCGGTCATATTGACAGACAGAGTGGACTATAGGTGCCCGTATAAAGGGTATAAAAGAAGTTTTCTGAAACAGACAATCGGCGACAAAATTAGTTGAGACAGTTGCCAACAGAGCACACTGGTAAGGACACATTCATTGTTTGCAAAGAAAACTTGTCCAAAAAGTACGTTTCCGAGATACCCCTCCCTCCCCCACCCTAATCAATGTTGTACCGCTGTCGACAAGGCTCGTAGAAAACAGAAAAAACACAACATTGTCCTGGGGGTGCGGGGGAGGGGGCCATTTTCGCACCGAGCTTGAAATCGACTCTAAAGGATAAAAGTGTCTCAACAATTTTGACGCCGATTGTCTGTATGAAAAAACTTTGCATGAAGTGTAATGATGACTTCTGATAAGCTGTTTTTGCATTAATATATGAAATATACACATTTCAATAGCGTCTTTAAGCGTTTTCATGTCATATAGGAATCAGAACATACATAAATCACCTTTTTCTTTATTACGGTGATGTAACAGTCACTGGTGTGATTGCAGACATTTCAGTGTCGAACATGGTTTTCACACAGAACATTTCTGACGAGATAAGGGCATGTATACGCTTGCCATCTATTTGCGAATGGCGGAAAGTGAATGATATTGTCAGGGAAAGTGATATCTCACGGGCTTCGATGTACCGCATTCTAAAAAATGAGAAATTTTAACGCAAGTAATCACTACCGAGAACGTCAATTACAACGGCCAAAATGTGAATGTCGAACGTCCAGCGAAGTTAATTTCACGCCACAAACGCTTATTATTGAGAGAAAGGACATCGTACTAAATAATGACAATTTCAAGACGATTTGTGCAGTGTTTTGGATTTGACATACCTTGAAATAAAGTGACACTTTCGGAACATTGCGTGACGTTTAGCATTCCCTTTTGAAATTCACCATACATAATTCCATTTCAACTTGTTACAAGGCGTATAAGCCATAAAAAAGAGGGAAATATAAATAGCAAAGACGGTTTATAACTCCTGGGACAAAAAAGAACAGCAAACAGTGCTGTACTCTGATTTTAGGAACTCCGCGGAGGAGTGGCCACGAGTAACCACGAGTAACCTCGAGTAACCATAATTAACAAGTAAAATAATTACATTATCTTTTTAGAATAATCTTGTGGTTACTCGTGGTTACTCGTGGTTACTCGTGGTAAATGAGAAAATATTCTTTCTTTACGCCCAAAAACATTCATTTCCCACCAAAACCAGCTCTGCAAAGCATCTGCGACAATGTGGAAGGTCTTTTTGCACCGACCTAGCAATTTGAGCGTGGAAAGTAAATGTGTTCCCCGGCTGTAACAGCCACCATGTCTGTTTCGTGTTCATCTGCGACACCGCTTCCACCAACAAAATGCGCTTCTTCTGATGAATTGTAGTTAGAGGCATAACCCTTTACCAAATCCATACTTTAACGCTACTCACAAATAGCGTATAAAAGAAGGCCAAAATGAACAGGTCCTTTGCATTTACGTCACAATCTTCGCTTCGCACAGGACAACGAATTTTTCATATTCGAAAACGAGAATAATAAACTATCCGCAATTTTTTAGACCTGTAAAAAGTCTTTCACTCATGCGGTCATATTGACAGACAGAGTGGACTATAGGTGCCCGTATAAAGGGTATAAAAGAAGTTTTCTGAAACAGACAATCGGCGACAAAATTAGTTGAGACAGTTGCCAACAGAGCACACTGGTAAGGACACATTCATTGTTTGCAAAGAAAACTTGTCCAAAAAGTACGTTTCCGAGATACCCCTCCCTCCCCCACCCTAATCAATGTTGTACCGCTGTCGACAAGGCTCGTAGAAAACAGAAAAAACACAACATTGTCCTGGGGGTGCGGGGGAGGGGGCCATTTTCGCACCGAGCTTGAAATCGACTCTAAAGGATAAAAGTGTCTCAACAATTTTGACGCCGATTGTCTGTATGAAAAAACTTTGCATGAAGTGTAATGATGACTTCTGATAAGCTGTTTTTGCATTAATATATGAAATATACACATTTCAATAGCGTCTTTAAGCGTTTTCATGTCATATAGGAATCAGAACATACATAAATCACCTTTTTCTTTATTACGGTGATGTAACAGTCACTGGTGTGATTGCAGACATTTCAGTGTCGAACATGGTTTTCACACAGAACATTTCTGACGAGATAAGGGCATGTATACGCTTGCCATCTATTTGCGAATGGCGGAAAGTGAATGATATTGTCAGGGAAAGTGATATCTCACGGGCTTCGATGTACCGCATTCTAAAAAATGAGAAATTTTAACGCAAGTAATCACTACCGAGAACGTCAATTACAACGGCCAAAATGTGAATGTCGAACGTCCAGCGAAGTTAATTTCACGCCACAAACGCTTATTATTGAGAGAAAGGACATCGTACTAAATAATGACAATTTCAAGACGATTTGTGCAGTGTTTTGGATTTGACATACCTTGAAATAAAGTGACACTTTCGGAACATTGCGTGACGTTTAGCATTCCCTTTTGAAATTCACCATACATAATTCCATTTCAACTTGTTACAAGGCGTATAAGCCATAAAAAAGAGGGAAATATAAATAGCAAAGACGGTTTATAACTCCTGGGACAAAAAAAGAACAGCAAACAGTGCTGTACTCTGATTTTAGGAACTCCGCGGAGGAGTGGCCACGAGTAACCACGAGTAACCTCGAGTAACCATAATTAACAAGTAAAATAATTACATTATCTTTTTAGAATAATCTTGTGGTTACTCGTGGTTACTCGTGGTTACTCGTGGTAAATGAGAAAATATTCTTTCTTTACGCCCAAAAACATTCATTTCCCACCAAAACCAGCTCTGCAAAGCATCTGCGACAATGTGGAAGGTCTTTTTGCACCGACCTAGCAATTTGAGCGTGGAAAGTAAATGTGTTCCCCGGCTGTAACAGCCACCATGTCTGTTTCGTGTTCATCTGCGACACCGCTTCCACCAACAAAATGCGCTTCTTCTGATGAATTGTAGTTAGAGGCATAACCCTTTACCAAATCCATACTTTAACGCTACTCACAAATAGCGTGTAAAAGAAGGCCAAAATGAACAGGTCCTTTGCATTTACGTCACAATCTTCGCTTCGCACAGGACAACGAATTTTTCATATTCGAAAACGAGAATAATAAACTATCCGCAATTTTTTAGACCTGTAAAAAGTCTTTCACTCATGCGGTCATATTGACAGACAGAGTGGACTATAGGTGCCCGTATAAAGGGTATAAAAGAAGTTTTCTGAAACAGACAATCGGCGACAAAATTAGTTGAGACAGTTGCCAACAGAGCACACTGGTAAGGACACATTCATTGTTTGCAAAGAAAACTTGTCCAAAAAGTACGTTTCCGAGATACCCCTCCCTCCCCCACCCTAATCAATGTTGTACCGCTGTCGACAAGGCTCGTAGAAAACAGAAAAAACACAACATTGTCCTGGGGGTGCGGGGGAGGGGGCCATTTTCGCACCGAGCTTGAAATCGACTCTAAAGGATAAAAGTGTCTCAACAATTTTGACGCCGATTGTCTGTATGAAAAAACTTTGCATGAAGTGTAATGATGACTTCTGATAAGCTGTTTTTGCATTAATATATGAAATATACACATTTCAATAGCGTCTTTAAGCGTTTTCATGTCATATAGGAATCAGAACATACATAAATCACCTTTTTCTTTATTACGGTGATGTAACAGTCACTGGTGTGATTGCAGACATTTCAGTGTCGAACATGGTTTTCACACAGAACATTTCTGACGAGATAAGGGCATGTATACGCTTGCCATCTATTTGCGAATGGCGGAAAGTGAATGATATTGTCAGGGAAAGTGATATCTCACGGGCTTCGATGTACCGCATTCTAAAAAATGAGAAATTTTAACGCAAGTAATCACTACCGAGAACGTCAATTACAACGGCCAAAATGTGAATGTCGAACGTCCAGCGAAGTTAATTTCACGCCACAAACGCTTATTATTGAGAGAAAGGACATCGTACTAAATAATGACAATTTCAAGACGATTTGTGCAGTGTTTTGGATTTGACATACCTTGAAATAAAGTGACACTTTCGGAACATTGCGTGACGTTTAGCATTCCCTTTTGAAATTCACCATACATAATTCCATTTCAACTTGTTACAAGGCGTATAAGCCATAAAAAAGAGGGAAATATAAATAGCAAAGACGGTTTATAACTCCTGGGACAAAAAAAGAACAGCAAACAGTGCTGTACTCTGATTTTAGGAACTCCGCGGAGGAGTGGCCACGAGTAACCACGAGTAACCTCGAGTAACCATAATTAACAAGTAGAATAATTACATTATCTTTTTAGAATAATCTTGTGGTTACTCGTGGTTACTCGTGGTTACTCGTGGTAAATGAGAAAATATTCTTTCTTTACGCCCAAAAACATTCATTTCCCACCAAAACCAGCTCTGCAAAGCATCTGCGACAATGTGGAAGGTCTTTTTGCACCGACCTAGCAATTTGAGCGTGGAAAGTAAATGTGTTCCCCGGCTGTAACAGCCACCATGTCTGTTTCGTGTTCATCTGCGACACCGCTTCCACCAACAAAATGCGCTTCTTCTGATGAATTGTAGTTAGAGGCATAACCCTTTACCAAATCCATACTTTAACGCTACTCACAAATAGCGTGTAAAAGAAGGCCAAAATGAACAGGTCCTTTGCATTTACGTCACAATCTTCGCTTCGCACAGGACAACGAATTTTTCATATTCGAAAACGAGAATAATAAACTATCCGCAATTTTTTAGACCTGTAAAAAGTCTTTCACTCATGCGGTCATATTGACAGACAGAGTGGACTATAGGTGCCCGTATAAAGGGTATAAAAGAAGTTTTCTGAAACAGACAATCGGCGACAAAATTAGTTGAGACAGTTGCCAACAGAGCACACTGGTAAGGACACATTCATTGTTTGCAAAGAAAACTTGTCCAAAAAGTACGTTTCCGAGATACCCCTCCCTCCCCCACCCTAATCAATGTTGTACCGCTGTCGACAAGGCTCGTAGAAAACAGAAAAAACACCACATTGTCCTGGGGGTGCGGGGGAGGGGGCCATTTTCGCACCGAGCTTGAAATCGACTCTAAAGGATAAAAGTGTCTCAACAATTTTGACGCCGATTGTAGATCTAAGGTCGATACGCCATGTTGATTTATCTCACCCGAGAAAGACTGGTTCCGATAGTGCTACGTTAGCGCATTCGAAAAATTTGCGGATATGAGCGTCCACAGCTATCCGAATTCGTAGCATATTCAAAAATTTCCACTCTGAAAGACCGTGTTCGAGAATTTCCGGATACGGTTACCGTCGCCGGATCATCGGCATGTGGACACAAGCCGTATTCGAAAAACAAAAAAATTGCCGATACAAAAATTTCCGGACACTTGTGGACAGGGCCTAAATCTAGGCTTGTGTTTTGGAATTTTAAAGCCAGATAAGAGCATGCCATTTTTCGACAGTCGTTAATACGGCTTCAACGATATTCAACATGTTAACCCAATGTTGTGTGAGACTTTAAATCAGTGTAAATTTGAGTCTACACTCTTTCAGCATTTAACTTCTGCACTTCCATCCATATCAAACACTGAACCTTCTCAAATTCCACGCCCTCTATATTTGATTCAACAAAAAGCTGAATGCGGCATATTTAACAAACGTAGAAAGCTCTTAATCGGGCGTTTGGAGAAACACGCGGGTGAAAGTTTATGGCGCCTCGCATGCACGAAAGGGTCTTTTAAAAAGATGTACTTCATGCAGTGAATCACTCAATAAGGGGTATGTAGGGGATTCTTAGATCAATTTATTAAAAATGGCGGCCATTCAGATAGTTCAAGATGGCAGTTATTTAAGGAAATAAAAGCCTGGCAAGTAATTGTTTTATTACACATTTAAAACCTTTTTTGGAAAAAATTCTCTTATAAAAACTTGCAAAAGTGAACACAAATGATGTGTTAGAAAAACGCAAAAGGACTGATGTTAAGAAAGATAAAATCTTCGCTGAAAAAGACTATAGAAAATTGGCAAATTTTACCAAGGGAAACTTCAATATCTAGATGACCGAAACATTAAGACCATGTTTGAAAAAATTATTCTCTCCGAGCAAAATATAGAGGGACAAATCTACAAATCTATAAATTTACAAATCTACAATTCTGCGTATCATGCATAGAACAAATAAAATTAATGGTTACTGCCATAAAACTAAAATGTTATCAAAAGACACACTTATTGAGTCACCAACAGTGCCCTCCAAGCACCCCATGATCTGTTCCTGATTATCCTATATTTGAACAGCAGATGTACTTTGATATCAACCTTGTTCCGAGGGTCTCTTTGTCGATCAATGACAATGCAGACTCTGGGAACGAGGTTGCTTTGACATGTTATCAGGCGAAGTCACAATTCAAGGTATAAGGACTATTTATGCTGCTATATAACTCTTTGAGACAGACAACCTTCATTTATTATCGATTATGGGCTGTTTACATGGCAAGAAAAAAACAGTGCATTTAATTTGGAAGATGCCAGAAAGAAAACTATTTTCCACGTGGCTTACATGCAGTAATTTCGGTCCGGGTAAGGCAGAAGCAGCTGAATGTTCGTCCGCCCGCCATATTCGTTTTTATCCCTTTCGACAGGATTTCACAGATTGAAAGTGGTTTACAAGGCAGTAGGATGTTCCTATCTCCCAAATTGAAAAATGTTATCACTAGAAACAACCTTAGTTAGGGGCCAGAGACCACTTTTTGCATGCAAACTGAATTTGGAAACCAAATAATTCGAGGATGACCCATGATCTAAAAACTCCCGATGTATTAATCAATTCTACTTTTTAAGCAGTTAAAAATAGCACATTTGCATTTTCTTAGCAGACATATTTGCATCTTCTTAGGCACTACGTCCGTTGAAGTTAATGACGCAAAAAACATAACCCTGAAAACTCTATTTTCACCAACAATTTATCGTCCTTCACATAACGAGGACCAAAGAACTCCTTGATTCGAGCTAACCTTTCATAGCCATACCCAGTGCGGCAAATGGCCTCATGGGGCTGTTGCAAGGCCAACGAGTTGGGCTTTGCTTGTATGATCCGACTGATGCCGCCACGGGCTGTGGGACCACTCCCATCTAAAACGCTAACAGTAACTGTCCCAACAGAAGGTTAATTTAGGAGATCATCAAATCGCGAGTTGCTGATTCCATTGTTTTATCTCCTCGGTACTGCAGCAATGCTCTGTGGGCTTTTCCGCATTCCCCACAGAAGACACTAAATTTACTGTGCCTGGTTGGTCACCTGAAGGTAGAACTGGCATCTTTGATGCTGCATATCCGTCACCTTGTTCCTGCACAGGAAAGCAAGTCACATCTTCTCGATTGGGTTGTCGCTCTCCTGTAGCTGTCCAATACGGCCGATAGCTGCTAAATAAAATCGAATACCCTGTCAGCCAAATTATGGATTAATTGTTTAAGAATCATGAGAGGCTCCTAACAACTATCTCGTGGTATTACGTAAGCACGCGCCTTCGTTTTTCTGCTTTATTTTCCCATGCGCGGAGACTCAATGGCGGATTTATGTGCTCCCACGAGCCAATCTCGTTCCCAGAGTCATCGTTTCCTTGACCACATTTAATTGGCTGTTGAAAAGCGGTATTATTTCCTGCCATTTTCAAATATTAATCCTAAACTCGAAATCGTGATTTCCTCTGGATTTTTATCAATACGAAGTTGAATGAAAGATGATGTAGGAGTAAATCCACTTCCGTAACGTTTTTGTTTTTGAAAAAACAGCATTTTGAATTTCCGAATTGTCTCTTTCGTGACACCAACTACTGAAATTTGTTTTGATTGAAAAACTGTCTCGTTATTTTTTATTCTACGCAGTTTAAACGTTTCAAGTGCATTAGGAGATGTGTTTATACTCATGTGTACTGTCTCGCGAGTGAGAAGTAAGCGCTTTCATGGCAACGTAAATTCCAGATGTTTTTGTTGATTTCTCACTGCCTGAGTTTTGGATTTGTCCAGAGCCTCCCGCCCCTGTTCCGCTGGGCAAGGGTAACGGAGACGCTGGGAACGAGATTGCCCACAAGCACATAGCCGTTCCTATTTGCTTTGAAGAAACATGGCGTCTGGAGAGAAGTCTTCAGAAAATACTAGTCGAAAAAGAATCGTTTTTTCCCCTTTACAGTGAAGAGACAACAATACTTGTGTTTTGGAATGCTATAGTCAAACTTGTGCAGGCATTTAATTTTATAGGATTTTGAATTATTGTAAGTTGCCAAAAACATTTATCTCCAGTTACAAGCGCAGCATTACTTTGTACAAGGTACACGACAAATTAAATGGTTTGATAACCAATAACCAGACAAGTAGCCAAATTGAGTCAGAAGTACAGTGCCCTAACCCTTCAGTCTCAAGAGTGATCTTCTTCAAATTTCCACATTGTCCTGGGGGTGCGGGGGAGGGGGCCATTTTCGCACCGAGCTTGAAATCGACTCTAAAGGATAAAAGTGTCTCAACAATTTTGACGCCGATTGTAGATCTAAGGTCGATACGCCATGTTGATTTATCTCACCCGAGAAAGACTGGTTCCGATAGTGCTACGTTAGCGCATTCGAAAAATTTGCGGATATGAGCGTCCACAGCTATCCGAATTCGTAGCATATTCAAAAATTTCCACTCTGAAAGACCGTGTTCGAGAATTTCCGGATACGGTTACCGTCGCCGGATCATCGGCATGTGGACACAAGCCGTATTCGAAAAACAAAAAAATTGCCGATACAAAAATTTCCGGACACTTGTGGACAGGGCCTAAATCTAGGCTTGTGTTTTGGAATTTTAAAGCCAGATAAGAGCATGCCATTTTTCGACAGTCGTTAATACGGCTTCAACGATATTCAACATGTTAACCCAATGTTGTGTGAGACTTTAAATCAGTGTAAATTTGAGTCTACACTCTTTCAGCATTTAACTTCTGCACTTCCATCCATATCAAACACTGAACCTTCTCAAATTCCACGCCCTCTATATTTGATTCAACAAAAAGCTGAATGCGGCATATTTAACAAACGTAGAAAGCTCTTAATCGGGCGTTTGGAGAAACACGCGGGTGAAAGTTTATGGCGCCTCGCATGCACGAAAGGGTCTTTTAAAAAGATGTACTTCATGCAGTGAATCACTCAATAAGGGGTATGTAGGGGATTCTTAGATCAATTTATTAAAAATGGCGGCCATTCAGATAGTTCAAGATGGCAGTTATTTAAGGAAATAAAAGCCTGGCAAGTAATTGTTTTATTACACATTTAAAACCTTTTTTGGAAAAAATTCTCTTATAAAAACTTGCAAAAGTGAACACAAATGATGTGTTAGAAAAACGCAAAAGGACTGATGTTAAGAAAGATAAAATCTTCGCTGAAAAAGACTATAGAAAATTGGCAAATTTTACCAAGGGAAACTTCAATATCTAGATGACCGAAACATTAAGACCATGTTTGAAAAAATTATTCTCTCCGAGCAAAATATAGAGGGACAAATCTACAAATCTATAAATTTACAAATCTACAATTCTGCGTATCATGCATAGAACAAATAAAATTAATGGTTACTGCCATAAAACTAAAATGTTATCAAAAGACACACTTATTGAGTCACCAACAGTGCCCTCCAAGCACCCCATGATCTGTTCCTGATTATCCTATATTTGAACAGCAGATGTACTTTGATATCAACCTTGTTCCGAGGGTCTCTTTGTCGATCAATGACAATGCAGACTCTGGGAACGAGGTTGCTTTGACATGTTATCAGGCGAAGTCACAATTCAAGGTATAAGGACTATTTATGCTGCTATATAACTCTTTGAGACAGACAACCTTCATTTATTATCGATTATGGGCTGTTTACATGGCAAGAAAAAAACAGTGCATTTAATTTGGAAGATGCCAGAAAGAAAACTATTTTCCACGTGGCTTACATGCAGTAATTTCGGTCCGGGTAAGGCAGAAGCAGCTGAATGTTCGTCCGCCCGCCATATTCGTTTTTATCCCTTTCGACAGGATTTCACAGATTGAAAGTGGTTTACAAGGCAGTAGGATGTTCCTATCTCCCAAATTGAAAAATGTTATCACTAGAAACAACCTTAGTTAGGGGCCAGAGACCACTTTTTGCATGCAAACTGAATTTGGAAACCAAATAATTCGAGGATGACCCATGATCTAAAAACTCCCGATGTATTAATCAATTCTACTTTTTAAGCAGTTAAAAATAGCACATTTGCATTTTCTTAGCAGACATATTTGCATCTTCTTAGGCACTACGTCCGTTGAAGTTAATGACGCAAAAAACATAACCCTGAAAACTCTATTTTCACCAACAATTTATCGTCCTTCACATAACGAGGACCAAAGAACTCCTTGATTCGAGCTAACCTTTCATAGCCATACCCAGTGCGGCAAATGGCCTCATGGGGCTGTTGCAAGGCCAACGAGTTGGGCTTTGCTTGTATGATCCGACTGATGCCGCCACGGGCTGTGGGACCACTCCCATCTAAAACGCTAACAGTAACTGTCCCAACAGAAGGTTAATTTAGGAGATCATCAAATCGCGAGTTGCTGATTCCATTGTTTTATCTCCTCGGTACTGCAGCAATGCTCTGTGGGCTTTTCCGCATTCCCCACAGAAGACACTAAATTTACTGTGCCTGGTTGGTCACCTGAAGGTAGAACTGGCATCTTTGATGCTGCATATCCGTCACCTTGTTCCTGCACAGGAAAGCAAGTCACATCTTCTCGATTGGGTTGTCGCTCTCCTGTAGCTGTCCAATACGGCCGATAGCTGCTAAATAAAATCGAATACCCTGTCAGCCAAATTATGGATTAATTGTTTAAGAATCATGAGAGGCTCCTAACAACTATCTCGTGGTATTACGTAAGCACGCGCCTTCGTTTTTCTGCTTTATTTTCCCATGCGCGGAGACTCAATGGCGGATTTATGTGCTCCCACGAGCCAATCTCGTTCCCAGAGTCATCGTTTCCTTGACCACATTAATTGGCTGTTGAAAAGCGGTATTATTTCCTGCCATTTTCAAATATTAATCCTAAACTCGAAATCGTGATTTCCTCTGGATTTTTATCAATACGAAGTTGAATGAAAGATGATGTAGGAGTAAATCCACTTCCGTAACGTTTTTGTTTTTGAAAAAACAGCATTTTGAATTTCCGAATTGTCTCTTTCGTGACACCAACTACTGAAATTTGTTTTGATTGAAAAACTGTCTCGTTA
>NC_090878.1:1115089-1117589 GCF_036669935.1 Montipora foliosa | reverse complement strand
AGTAAAATATTTTTTTCAATCGCACCACCACAGAATTATGAGCAAGATACATGAATTCGGAGGAAGTGTTAACTAGAAAAGACACTTGTGGTCATGGAATAGAAACTGGTGAAGCGGTAAAGAGTCACAAGGAGTCGACAGGGCATCGATACGGGTGAACTGCAATCGGCCTTTTTCTTAAGGGAGCGAAACAAAAATAATGTCGTTTTGCTCTACACGACGACCGTAAAAAGAAGGAGCGTGATCTCTGGTTACTCAACCGGGGAATCCCCTTTGTGCAAATAACTTATGTCATTGGTTGATTATTTTGGATTTCTGTTTATCTGGCATGCTAATCATATGCATGCACACCACAAGTAGTTTTACCAAATCGTTTCAACTTCAAACAGCGGTTGTTTTCCCAGCATAACTCTTCCTTTCTCGCTCTGTTCCAGTATTACGTTACGTCTGAGTTCTTGAGATTTTAGTAGAATTAGTTTACTCTTCACAAAAGGACGTTTGATGCATACAACTGGAGGAATGATTCGTCAGATCGGATGTCAAGGCAATGGAAACACACAGGGATTTAGGAGAGTCGTTTTAACGGAAAAACCTTGGTTAACAAGCCACTGTGTTGTTATTGAGTTTATCGCCAATGCAATGCGAAGTACAAGAAACAAGAAAGGAAAAATAGTTGCTGCTTCTTGGGATTATTAAAGGAAGACTCAAGAACGAACGTTTGGACCAATCGAGCTTCCTCTATCATTCTGTTCTATATGGTTGAAAATCCACTGAAATAGAATACAAGTGAAACCCAGATCTCTACGCTCTGCTACCTAAAGGATGCAATCAATGTCTTTTGCAATGGATATGTTGCTGGGGACATCATCCTCGAATGCAGGATCAAGTGAATTACATTTCAGTTCAAATTAAAGCAGAAATGCGAATTCGCTTTAATTGACGAAGAGATAACGCTCGAAATGTCAGTTTTCGAATTTTCTTTACTGTGGTCAATCTACCATATCAACTCAGCTGATAAACCCATTTCTATGTTTCACTTCCCCCACCGACAGAGCAACCTCAGTGTCTTACGAAACTAAACCCTTTATCCGTTTTTACAAATTAAAGCATCGAGATTCATTGAAATATGTGAAGAAAAGTTTCCAATAGTAAGCGATTAATTAATTAGTTACTTAATTAATGATGTCGGTCTTTCAGTTACACCTCAGTAGACTCTCAGTGTGACTCATGCGAAAGTCACGCACGTAATTTGCATAACAATGAGTGGAGCTGTCACCGTAGTCGTGGGAGCGTTGCGTGACATCGCAAAAATAAGTGGTGGTGGCGAGCACCGAAAAAAAACTACTTCTATAAATAACACACCTACGGTTCGAGAAAAAAAGTGTACGGACCATCAGTAAATTTTTAGAGACTGCATATTTACAAATAAAGGGATCTACAGACGTTGAAAAGCCGACAATCTGTAAAACTCTGTAACACCCGAAGACCCACATTTAACTGAAATGTGTAGCACGAGAATGAAATCTCCTACCTGTTAAATCTGGCCATATTCTCCCCCTCGAATAATTCTTCGAATGCTGTTAATTTTACGAATCGGTTTAATGTCTTGATGGTTCGTTTAAAGATAGTTCAAATCTGGCAGTAGATTTTTCACCTCTGAGGGGAGCCACAACCACAAAGCACGCTCCTCTCACACTGATGAAAACTCTGATGAAGAAACAGAGAGGAAACACTTATAAAGGGCATCATTAGCTCCACCCATAAGACTTTTGGTGTCTAGTTGCCAAGCAACTAAGTGCAAAAGTGTGTGACACTTCGGTAATTAAGGCACATGTTTGTTTAGACGTGCGACAAAGCTAAACCGGAATCAATGACAGGGTCGGTAATCAATGTTCGGTTTCATGTCGCTTGTCATCGGTTACTGCACAATGGGAAATGTCAAGATCACTTATGAAGGGCATCATTAGCTCCACCCATAAGACTTTTGGTGTCTAGTTGCCAAGCAACTAAGTGGAAAAGTGTGTGACACTTCGGTAAGGCACATGTTTGTTTAGACGTGCGAGAAAACTAAACCGGAATCAATGACAGGGTCGGTAATCAGTGTTCAGTTTCATGTCGCTTGTCATCGGTTACTGCACAATGGGAAATGTCAAGATCACTTATGAAGGGCATCATTAGCTCCACCCATAAGACTTTTGGTGTCTAGTTGCCAAGCAACTAAGTGGAAAAGTGTGTGACTCTTCCGGTAAGGCACATGTTTGTTTAGGGACAGACCTTTAGAAAAGTGATGGGGGGATGGGGAAAAAACCAAAAAAAAATTCATGCAAGGGAAAGTGCCAAGAAAAAAAATTCACGCAAAGAAGAAGGTAAAGAAAAAAAATTCATGCAGAAGGAAGGTCCAATTGTGACTTTTATTTACAGTGCATTTCACAAAACATTTGACAGGCGATTTGCGAAGTTCGTTGTAAATAAATTTCATAAGTTCGCTTCGAACTTGGGA
>NC_090878.1:1087589-1110089 GCF_036669935.1 Montipora foliosa | reverse complement strand
AACATGACAACGGATCTTTATCCAACGTCACTCTTGATCAACTCTCACTGCTTTACGGAACTCCTAAACTCTTCGGAAAAAAAACTACATCACTCTTAAACCGTTCGAGTGATTTTCAATTTTCGAAATTACTACAACCAAGTTCCGCAAGCATAGTTTCCCGCTAATTACACAATGGAACGAATGTGTGTCATCTTCACACCTAAACAGGATCGAAACATCCTTTACGCCATTGGCCAATTAGTATCCTCCAATCAGCTTCTTAATTTAACAACCAATCAGAAGCCTTTGCTGGTCTAGTCCTTCAAAGTATGTGCCATGTTTACAAGTTGTCAAGTAGCAATATTTGCCAGGCTCGTTGGCTCCAGCAAAACCACCAAAAAGATACAAAAAATATCACTCAACTTTTTGTTTATAGGGTTGTATTATTGAAATGTCGCTTCGTCTTTCTTTGAGTAACATGGTTTCATAGTATAATTGCAGCTTGATTCATCTCTCTAATGTTTGAGTTTCATGGCCCAAAATGCCAGGAAATGCATTTTCCGGCATTCAGTTTACAAAAATTTTCCGGGGGAGCATGCCCCCGGACCCCCCTAGAAGCGATGGCCTAAAGCCCATCGTGTGGGTCCTCCGGACCCACAACCGTCTACTTTGCAAAAAACTCCGGCTACTTAAAACCTTAAAGAAAACCCTGCACAGTTCAACAGTTCAACCCATTTGGGACTTCCAGGTCTCTCTCTGGAGTAGCTGAGAGCTAAGCCCTCCATGATGTTAGCATTTGCATTCACTTTTTCCTGAATGGAATTTGAAAGAAGTGAAGACAATGGCTTTCTCCTTTTACTTTTTACTTCTAGTAAGAAACACCTCCTAGAGAGTGAGGTTCGCATGTTTACAATCATGTTTCCAAAACATTGCTAAAGCCAGTATGCGTGCAAAGTACTGATAGAGGTGAAAAATATTGTGATCTTATTTTTTTATTATCAAAGGTAAAGGAAAAATGTCCTGACGTTGAATTAGTCAGTAATAATTACTGACTCTGATCTGATTATTAGAATGCAAAAAGAGTACTCTTTATAGCCTGGATTAGTTTTCTATTTTAGGGAATAATGCATACAGTACAAACTCACATATAAGAACCTAGTACAGGCTGAAATTTGGCATTTTAAAAATACCCAAAAATATAAGAACCTGCAGAGCCTGGCAAAGAAAAAGAGGTACTTTTACAAAAAAATCACCCTCGAGAAAACTCCTGTTATAGACCTAATCGGCTAACTCAATGTTGTACCCAATTCAAACCCTTTGGGGAAAAAAACGTTTTGTTTCAGGTATTTCCATATCATTTAAATATGAGTGGTACATTATAATGCAAATACAATAAAAAAGAATCTTAATCTCGGGAGATTTGAATTGGGTACAACATTGAGTTAGCCGACTAGGTCTATTATGTATAATTATGTTTTCTTTGATTGGCATTTTATTGGATTTTCTCTAGAAATATGTTTTCCATAAAGCTACAGTGCAATACTGTCTACATATCTTGTGAATAAATTATAGAAATTTATTGTTGTTCCTCTGAGAAATAAGAACCTATTAAGAAACTACATGTAATCAGCCTGAATTATGAAAAAATAGCCTAAAATATTAGAACCTGCTCAGCCTGACCTCGAAAATTCTAGGTTCTTATGTGTGGGTCTTTACTGTATTTTGCAGGGTTACCAGTAGTAACTTTTACCCTGTTGTACAAGCATGACAGTATGCCATGTTTTCAGTTTCGTGGGCTTGGGAGATCCTTGAATTGTGTTCATCTTTTCATTACCAATCCTAATAAACTGAAAAACCAACTAGTAAGGTAGAATATGTATGGTAGAATTTTACCTTGTGAGTTAATTAATTAAAAGAAGGAAAGTTTACCCCATCAAATTGGCCTTCAAGAATTTCCTGACAGATCTGTTCATTTGAGGCACCCATGTTTTCAACTTCTGTTTTAAGTTCAGCCACTTTTTACCTTGTGCAGTTTTAAAGTTTGTTTCAAATCCTCCGCTGAGTTCGCTTTGACGTCAGTTCATATGACACTGGGGCAAAACCAACTTGATTTTGAATAGAATTGTTTGCAGACAGGGGCTGTGGAACACTTTTTTATTACAAATAACATGAGAATTTTATTCCATAAAGCTCATTTGTACAAATCTATACACCTTATTTTCACATGTGGAAACGGCTTATACAGCCAATCAGAATAGCGTACAGCTATTTCACATGTGGAAGTATAACCAATCAACGATAGCGTAAAGGCGTTTCCATGCCAATCACTCGTGCATCTCGTGCAAATCGTACTTTGTAATTGAATTATATTAAATTTGCATTTGGTTCTATTGTTAATGAGTTTTTGTTTCTAATTTGCATTCAGAAAACTATTTTAGTGAAAATTCTCGTCTTATGTGTAATAAACAGTTCACGACATAGAAAGTGCTTTGTACAGGGTTTTATTCACTCGTTGTTTGTGTCAAAAACTCTCACTCGCTCGTTCCTCGCTCGTTCGGGTTTTTGACACAACTTGTGAATAAAACCCCGTACGCCGCACTTTCTATGACGTAAACTATATATTTTCACTGGGTGACAGCCTGTGCAACCTTACATAACATGCACCACAGCACCTTATACTGCTTATGAGGGCCACACAGCCAAACTTTTTTTCCAAAAAAGTTTTTTTAGCTTCAGGGAACAAATCATTTACTGACTTTGGGAGATATGTCCAGGTTTGACCCTAATTAGATGCACGCAGATTTCAATAAGCATCACGAAGTGTCCCCTTGCTCTTCTCGCCAACTTCAACATCACTTGTGTCTCAGAATACAGACAATTTATGTCACAAAGTGTCCCCCAAATGCTACTCTTTAAGTGAAGATTAGCTGCTGCATTTACCCAAAGCTAAAAATAATGCTGACCTTTACCCTTAGCTTATTGTTGAAAATAGGTAGCAAATGCTTAGACTTAAAGGGACACTTTGTGTTGGATGTCAAAATTGGGCGTGTATCTAATTAGGGTCAAACCTGGACATAAGTGGACTTTGGTAGTGACTATAAATGTTTTAGCTTGTACAGGGGAGTTGTGCATTTGGACGCTGAACATCAGAGGCGGATAGTGGTATTCCTACAGGCTTGACATTTTTCCTTTAACATCATTTATGGGACGAGATTCTTCCTTGTAGGTTTTTTTTACATATACTATAAGTAAGTACTGATGAAGACATTGTTTACAATCTCTGTGGCTCAGCTGGGACTAGTTTCTTTTTTTTTTCAATTCTTCACAAAGATCAAACCTTCAATAACTCTTTTTTTTTAACTTTGATATAAGCTAGACTTAACTCTAGTGAATTGGAAAATGAAACATTTGTGGCAAATTTTATGATAAATTCAACTCAACAATCGAAATTGAAAGTTGACAATTGAAGCTAAGCTGAACACAATCTTGATGTGTAATTTTAAAGGGGGAACTGAAAAGGAAACACTTAAACACTGGGGGTTTCACGAATCTTTTTACGGAAGAAGTGTGCGGGAGATAAGCTGAAAATCAACTCTAAAGGAACCTATCCACGAATACTCAATACCTTTCAAAAAAAAAGAAAAGGACAAAATTACCTTTTGCAAGGTCTAGCGATAGAGTACACCGAGCTGTAACGACAACAGCAGTCCGAAAACGATCTGTAGGAAACCTCACTGAACCGTAACGCAAGTGACAGAAGCTGCTTCCACATCAACTTGACTACCTCTAACTCGAATATCAGATCACCGGTCACAGACAAGGCAATGACAAAAGAACTGTTCACACTATTTTAATAGAAGTATAATAAGAATTCATCCTAGGTTTGCAATCTCAAGATAGTCCAAAAGCAAGTCTTGACACACTAATTCTAGACTGGATCTCTTATTAGCAGAGTCGGAGAACTCGAAATCTTACGGCAGAAAGATCTTTTCGAACAATTTGCGTACTGGTTATAACCTTGCAAGAAGGTTAAACTAAATACGATAAATTCACCGCTTCAAAACGTTTTTCAAAGCTTTACAGATCTTTCCGAAGTGACTGAATGAAATACCTGTGTAAAATGGTTGGCTAATCGCTTGCACTCAACACAACTTCTATGTGCTCTTCCACCGCGACACAATATGGCCGACGGTACAAGTCCTGATCTGTAAGTAAGATGCGCGCAAGGTCTTATGGGATTTTTGGCCGCTGGCGCGCTTTATTGCTCGATGTTCACAAAAAATTCGTCTTAATAACATTAGTACGGTGCCCAGCAGCTGCCGCGGCAAAACTTACTTTTCAAGTATTGCCGTGGAAAAGTAAGTTTTGCCGTGGCAGCTGTGGGCCACCATAAAAATCACTGGAAGCGTCGATACATATTGAACATCACGCAAACCGAAAACAAAACTGTCTGGACTCGATCTACAAGCGTTCTTATTTTCCCACGAAAAATTCAATTCCGTGCACATGACATCATGTGCCCTGTCAACATTAACACATCCTCGGAACAGATTCCACTGTGATGTTTAGACGGGGATCTCTTTATCTATTCGGAAAACAAATGTTTTGTTGCGATTGATACAACTCTTTGTTCACCTCAGCGTCGCACGGGTCCGTCTGAAAACAGCACTTGACCAAGAGAACAACTGTTATTGTCCACGTCCTGGCCCGGGTTGCTCGAAGCACGGTTAGCGCTAACCGGCATTAAATACCATGGAAACCTATAGGTTTTGATACCTCTTAACCAACGGATAGCGCTAAACCAGGCTTCGAGCAACCGGCCCCAGATCTACGCGTACACACTACCGACTTTATCTGAAGCCTCTTACTGCAGACTTTCGAAGTAAGGATTGCGTGACGAGCCAAAACGCTACGTGTGTAATTTGATTCCAGTTTACAGTGTCCCCCTGATTAGTGCTCCAGCGCTAAAACGACTAGATGCTTAAATAAAATTCCTTTCCTTCCTTTCCTTTCCTTTTTAAATTCATGGAGTAAAGTACAATTTTGAGATAAAATCTCTACTCTTACTTTCTCTAGCCCCGTCGATGTTGTAACTGAGCATGTCTGTGTACGTGACAATATTTTGACACGGAATAAGAGTACTCAAGCCCTCTTTTTTTTAAATCTGTATGTGGGCCAGTACAAACCTAGTTTTGTTCTATACTCCGTTTTTGAAAACTCAGTCCTTGTTTCATACCTCGTCCGCAGTCCGGCCGCGTTTTGTACCTGGTCCGCTTTTTTTATACCCGGTCCGCAGTGGGCATTTTATACTGACCGACTAGAAACTTTAAAATTTTAAGAACTGTTAGAACAAACTTGACTGCCTCATGCTATCAAAATGCTATTTATCAAAGAATTGAACCCAACTCTTAACAAACAGTGCAATTCAATTCCCGAAAAAGATCCTTTCTTTTTTCCCATTTCTTGTCTCATTCAGTTCAGTGTACACTGAGTGTAACACCTTGTTATCTTCATTGACGTTTCTTAATTATACCTAACATATTTTATCACATTTTAGCGTTCGTCAAATTCCTACCCCTTTTTGATATTTTAATTATTAGTAATATAGTCATGATGATCTTGCTTTTTTTATCCAGACTTGAAAATGACCTCAAAACTTCGTGACACGTTGTCGCTAATTTCTAACACAAAGTAGAGATTTAAATTGGGTTAAAAGGAGATGACTGGACATAGGAAAGAAAGGAAAGGAAAGGAAAGGAACTTTATTTAAGTGTCTCAGTAGATTTAGCGCTGGAGCACTAATTGGGGACACTGTAAAGTGAAATTAACAATTAACACAACAAGTCACATGTTGGTTTTTGAGGAGAGGGGAAACCGGAGTACCCAGAGGAAACCTCTCGGTGCAGAGTAGAGAACCAACAAACTCAACCCACATATGAAGCCGAGTCGAGGAATCGAACCTGGGCCACATTGGTGGGAGGCGAGTGCTCTCACCACTGCGCCATCCCTGGACGTCAAATTCCTACCCATTTTGATATCCCTGGACATCGAAGCAGATAAACTGCAATCGGACTTTTTCTTAAGGGAGCGAAACAAAAACAATGTCGTTTTTCTCCATACGACGGCCGTCGATCGCTGGTTACTCAACGGGGAAATCCCCCTACGGCTAAAGACTAATCTGATTGGTTGATTATTTTGGATCTCTGTTCTAATTAGAAATGCACACAAGTATTATGTCTTACCAAATCGTTTCACAGTCAGCTTCGAACAGCGGTTTTTTCCCTGCGTAACTCTTGCTTTCTCGCTCTTTTCCAGTATTACGTATGCGTAGTGTCTGAGTTTTCGAGATTTTAGTAAAATTAGTTTTTTTCTCATCACAAAAGGATGTTTGATGGATGGAACTAGAGCATCGGACTTGAAAGCTATGGAAATACAGGGCGATTTCGGAAAGTCGTTGTAGCGATAGCGATAACCTGGTTAAAAGCCGCCGTGTTGTTTATCACCAGACGAGTACAATGCCTCGCTTCATGGGGTTAAATTAAGTAAAGGGAAGACTTAATATCTTAATTTTTAAACATATTCTGGAAGGTGAGAAAATTCAACCCAGGGCAGCTCGCTGGGTCAAATCCTGTTCCATTAGAGAAGCCGGGGTAGTTACAAACCTTTTAAACGAGCTTGCTTAATCATCGCTTTAGAGGAGGAGGTTAACTTCTGTTACAGTTTGCCTTGATACTTGACCACATGAAGCCTTAGGGAAGAATCAGCCAGTATAATCCTTAGAAATTCATTCAACCCTACTCATCAGGAAATACTTACAGGTTCAGACAGGTTTTTTTTTTTATTTGATAGAATAATTAAGGATTGGAATAGTTTTAAGTGATTTTGTGATTGAATTGAAACATATGATGGCTTTAAACAAACCATAAGTAATTATTATTAGTCGCACGTGCGGCATGTTTCTTAACGCCAGAATTTTGGGGAAAAAATCTTGCTTGCTTGTATCTCGAAGAGGGCAAAATGTCTTCCCCAAATTAATGGCTCCCTTGACTCGTGTGTGGACAGAAAGATAAATGATTCTTACTGCATGTTCTCGGTTGAGCCCAACCTCGTTGCCATGATCTTAGAGACCCTGGGAACGAGGTTAGATTGTGTCAAACAAGATACTCGTGATGACAGTAAAGAGTGTAGGTGATTTTCACATTACGTTATCACCGCCATGGTGGTGGACGAAAAAATAGATCTCTCATTATATAACTGGTTTTGTTCGTCGACCAGCGATTGCACATTATATCATTGCAGGAGTTCATCAATGGGACCCTCATCTCCCATGCATACTTGGCCTAGAGGTCAACCCTCTCCCGAGTAGATTTATTTGTAGAACGCCTCCCTTGGGAGTCAGCACGCCCACTGCTTAAAAGGGGGAAAAACCTGTTCCTTGTAATAAATTTACTCGGAAAGGGTTGACTGAAGGAATTAGTGGATATAGAGGCTCCCCTTGATTAGCTCTTGATGATTGTTATCTGTTTCTCTAGTGATTGGTTGCAAACCACATATGGTGATAGTTATGACGATGATGATAAAAATGCAAAACACGCGAAATGATGAAGACGACCTGATTATGGTAATAACGATGACGATGATGATGATGATGATGATGATGATGATGATAAACTTAAGTTTCAGCCTGACGTTTGCAGTTTGTCGTGAACGCGATTCCAAAGAACCTCTCGAACATCTGAAAACGGACGATTGTCATCACGACAGTGGTAAGATCTCTGCCTTCCAACCCTAAGGTCCCGGGTTCCATTCCCGGTTCTGCCGAGAGTGGAATATTTGGCGACCTTCTTTCCCGCTAAAGTTCACTCAGCTTTCCATCCTTCCGAGGTCGGTAAAATGAGTACCAGCATGCATGGACTGCTTAGAAGCGGCTGCCATTTGCGCCTGTATATGCTTCCAGTCCGCTGGGGGTAAATTGATCATTGTAAAGCGCCTTTGAGACTTTTGTGATAAAGGCGCTATATAAATGCACCACTTTACTTTATTTACTTTACGAAAACGGACAGGAACCCATCAAATGGAGCCTCTTTAATATTCGGCTTCGGCAAGAGTCCGATCGGTCCGTGCGCCATGACCATTGACCTCGGGACAAATATTTCCCGTCCGGCCCTTCCACTCACTCAATAAGTACATATAATGAACGAAGGGAATATTGAACCGATGTTGTATGAAACTTGAAATCAGTTTCGATTTGCGTTTACACTCTTTCAACGTTCAAGTTCTGCGCTTCCAAACATATCAAGGAACCTTTTCAAAAGCCCTCGACATTTGGTTCAACACAATGCTGAACCATATGCTGAACGGGGGCGTTTTGGGAAACAAAAGGGTGCGGCGCTCCTCACTAAAGGCTCTTTTAAATGAATGTACGTATACTCCGCGCAGTGAATCACTTAACCCTTAACATACTAAGTGGACACATGTGTCCAGATAAATACAGCCTCACTTAGGGCGAGCACCATTTAGGGCCTGGAAAGTAACGAACCGGTTTGGGTTATCTTACACAAAGTGTTTTTCCAGAATATCAAAGATTTGGTCGAAGTTGGCCGAATGTTAAGGAAATTAAAGGAGTTTTTACTGGGTTGCCTTATGGCAAACCCAGTCGAGGTCTGCGTTTAGTTTGTTTGTTTTATTTTTTTTATTAATTTTTTTTATTTTTTATTTATTTATTTTTTTGCCGTGTCGGTAAAAGTCTTGCCTGTCACTCCCCTGGTAAGTGGTGTCTTTGTCCATAGAGCCTTCTGCGCGTATTTTCTTAGGATCGAGAGGGTAGTAGAACTGCGTAGATTTCTCTGGTGGACACAGTAGAATCATTAACTTAGCCTGCAATGGCGTCGAAAGTCATGTAACGCGAATGGCGTTTTAGTGGATCCTTAAACAAAATATACCCTTATGGAGCTCAATAATGGAAAGTCAGTTGGATAAAATAGGCAAGAATCTCAAAAGCGACGAGCACTGGACTTCGACAACAATCTATCGCCCGTCGAGACGAAATCAAAGTGAGCTGTAATATTTACCTGAAGTACATGGTAATTTGGCACGATTGAGTTTCTTGTCTTCACGCACGCAATGAAATAGGAAGAGGTTTTCGCCTCTAAGAGCAAATATGTTGTTTGTTTCAATAAATATTTCGCTGGAAAAAGATTCTGTGGTATTTTCTGCCATTGTGAATTATAATATCATGGTGTGTATTGAATTTTCGAGCTTAAGGTTCAAATGTGATATAGGAGAAGTTTTTTAGTATTGCTCTGTAAGCAGGAAGGGTTCACAGGCCTGTTGGAGGCGTGCTTGAGTTTCAACAAAATGAGCCCCAAAATCAGTGAAAACTTGTGACGCAGATGAATAATAAAGTAGCTGCTATTTCCAAAATGATGGAATTACCTGGTGATAAATAACGTCGTACGCGTCTTGGAGAGTAAATTTTGACTTTGCATAAACCAGATAAGCAAGAGTTGGGCGATTGTGATCTTTGTTTTGACTTCGCTCATTTCATTGTCAAACTTTATAACACTTGACAGAAAAAGAAACTTACAAAAACCCGGTATCTTGCCATCATTTGACACAGATGCTTCACTGTTTGGCGAGTAAACATGCCGCGGTAACTTAATCACGGCGCCCGCTGAATTCCGGCCATGTCACTTTCGATTTTGCAATTTTCTTGAACGTAGCAAAAATCTCCCAAAATGTTTGTCGCTGATCGTAACTTTTTATGTTCTATATTCACGGTTCAAAATTAATGTTGTTTTCATGTCGTAAATATTTTATTCTCGATCGACCGTCCGGGAAACTTCCTTCTGCTCTTTCTGAAAACTGTGTATCAATAGTTATTTGCTTTTTCATCAATATTTGTTTTGCATAAAGCAAGCTAACAAAATCTGTACCTTGCTGAGTTCGCATTTGTTAGCGTTAATAGTATTTTCGGTCAGATGCTTTTTTTTTTATGAGGGGTTTACTGATTTGGTCTCCCATCCTAACACTAACCCCGCTGAAGGGGGCTTGACTTCAGTGAAGTTTAATGCTAAAGCTGTCAGATGCTCAGAGGGCACACTTGTGATGAAAAGAAGTTGTGAGGGAACTTGAAAATTATCAACACGTCAGCTCCGAAGCCAATGTTCCTCGCTTCTCTTTTATTTGTTATTCTTCAGACACTGGAATGCTGTATTTCAATACCACACAATTCAGTGCCTTCTGATTTTCTGTAGCACGTACCACAGGCAACCCAGTGTATGCTTCACGGAAGTATCTCGTTTTGTTATCACATTGTGTACGTGGGTTATTTAAAAATGGCGGCTGCTAGAAATGATGCCTTGCTACATTCTGAGCTTAGAAGTTGTCGAAGCGGCGTAAGTATTCAGTTTGTCGATGAAGACGAGTTGCCTCTAACCCATTTAACAGAGCACCGAGTCTCTGAGGACGCGTTTTTGGCATATGATGAACACGACGGACGAAAAAATGACTGGTCTAAGGAAATCAATCGAAGGGAAGATGTAGAATTTCAAGAACAGGTTGGTATAACTGTTGATTCAGATCTCGCCTTTATTTCTTTTTGCTGTTCTTCACTGAACAGGTATGGCAGTTGTTAGTTGAACAAACTAATTTATATGCAGAACAGAAAAGAGGCCCTGAAGAAGGTTCTGTTTGGTATCCAGTCACAAGAGATGAAATGAAGGTTTGGGTCAGCCTGTATCTAAACATGTGTTTAGTCACCAAACCAAACCTTAGCTCTTATTGGAGCACAGATCCTGCTCTGAACTCTCCATTTTTCCCTAGCATAAAGCTGTAATATCTGTTATTGAGCCTTACCTAGACAAGGGGTACTAAGTCGTCATGGACAATTATTATTACACATCAGTCACTTTGTGTGAGGAACTTAAAGAATGGAAAACCCTAGCATGTGGGACAGTTAGATCCGACAGGTCAGGCCTACCAAGAGAAATTTGTGGTTTGAAAGATAAGAAAGTTAAACAGCTCAAAAGGGGAGGGGGTTTATTCAGGCAAAAAGGAAGTGTGACATGCGTGACATGGCGTGACCATGTAAGAGTTTTGGCTACCATTCCCACAAGTAAAAGTGATCAAACTATTGTCCAGCGCTCCGTTGAGGTCAATGGAACTTGTGAAAAGAGGGACTTTGCTAGGCCAGGTGTAATTACCTATATAATACTTACATGGGTGGTGTTGATTTGTCTGACCAAAGGGCTGTTTCATATGCCGACTCATGAGGGGAGTGGTCTGGTATTTTAAGGTTTTCTTTTACATGATTGAAGTGTGTATTTCAAATGCCCACATTTTGCACTGTAAATCCCCTGACCATGCCAGCATTTCCAGTCTTGACTTCAGGAAGTCAGTGCTTAAGGCATTGTTAGTTGAGGGGAAATGCTTCAGGAGAGACACAGGATCATGTCATGTTTCTCTCATCAAAATTTTCATATTTCTACCTTTTCATAGTCAACCATGTAGCTTATTTAAGTACTGATTTGCAATCTTTTAATTAGAAAGACACTTTTGCAGCCTTTTTTGTTTTGAATGTTAACTTGTGAAAGATCAGTTGTTGCAAAATTGTGGACAAAAATGGAATTTTTCTCTTCTTTGCATATGAGGTTTCATTGTCTTTTAAACATTTGCATAATTATGCAAATTATGCACTCCATGATGTCACGTGATTTCATATATCCCATAATTGTTCAATCGTATGCAAACAAGAATTTTATGCTCTTTATAAATATATATGGTTTTATGAGGTTTCTGTGTGATGTTTTTGCTTGCCAAGCATTATAAGTCAGATGGCTTAAATTCTCTTTTAATAACCCCACCACCCCTGTGGATCTGGTCAAGGGACCCCTTTATGGATCCGGTCCATGGACCACCCCTATGGACCACCACCCCTTATTTTGTTAAGTTACAAGCAAAAAAATCTTTAGGAGAAGGAGGGAAATTATCCTCTCACTTATCTGGCAATTGTCTCTTATAAACACCTGAAAAATTCATGTGGCTTCAACGAGATTGGAAACCCATGACCCTCTGCGATGCCAGTGCAATCCTCTACCATCTGAGCTATGAAGCTAAGAGCAGGTCAATTTGTTCTGGTGAAGAATTCGATGAATGAAAGGAATGTATATTTGAAGTGCGGGCTATAAACGAATCCCTTTGAAACTACCAAATATGAGGTAAAATTGTCTTAAAGAGACAATTGGTTAAATCAGTAGCCCATAACGAACCGCAGCTCCATGTTTCTATCACGACGTCTTTACAGACAGAGATTTATTCTTTTGGATTGAATTTTTTGCGAACGAGCCCGATAACAAATCACAAGAAACCAACTTGACGTCATAGCGTCACCGAAGTGGAACTGTCTTTGTTTTTTTTGATGGAAAAAAAAAAAATCTAAAAACAGATCGGTCTGTAAAAATACCGTAAAATAGTCTTAGGGTGGTTTCTTTGCGGGGATGATCCGAAAAAGGCATCATTGATCCAAGATCACTTGGATCATGGTGCATGAAAGGAACCGAAAAATCCTTTCTTAGAGTGGATTCAACGGTTCCTTCGATGCACCGTGATCCAAGTGATCTTGAATCAATGACGTTTTCGGATCATTCCCGCAAAGAAACGTACCCTTAGTATGGGTGTTATTCGTTCCTAGTCATGGGTTCCTGGTTAAATTTTCCATATAAGTGTGAGGAACACTTTTTTCTTTCGTCTTAAGATTTTGATTATCGTAACTTTACAAAGTGAGTTGTGGTCCACTGGGGCGGTCCATGGACCCGGTCCACTGGTTTGATCCATGGACCTGGTCCATTGGGGTGGTCCATGTTTTGTATACGTCCCAATTTAAAATATTTGTTACTACAACAACAACAACAACAACAACAACACAGTTTATCGTACCCGTAATATGTTAAGGTTAATATTTACAAAAAAAGTTACTTAGTACAAGTTATTTGAGAGTAGCGATTCCCTGAAATAACTAAATAGTTAAAAATTCCAGGGATCATATTACTCCTCTACAAATTGCAAAAACAAGTAAAGTTATGATAAATGATAGTACTCAAGTAATTTTTTTTATAGCCACTTTACATGTATTGCAGCTGCCAAATCAAACGTATGAAATGAACAATTATGACCTTAGAAAAAGGCTTTGGTCCCTATAACGCATTGTACTATTATAACTCCTTTGTTTATGCCGATAGTTTTCTTTAAAAAAAGAAAAGGTCGGGCAGAACTAACTGAGTCTATCTATGTACGCACATCTCAAATGTATCAACCAATTCTACTTTTTGAACAGTTAAAATAGCATTATTTTTTCACCGTCATTTGCATTGTTTTAGGCACTGCTTTCGTGCAATCTATAACAAAAATAAAGTCTCTTTCAGAGAAACATTTTACTGAGTTACGTGGTGGGTGTATTGATCATTACCGTGAAAACTCTATTTTCACCAACAATTTATCGTCCTTCACATATCGAGGACAAAAGAACTCCTGGATTCGAGCGAACTGAACATAGCCATACCCAGTGCGACGAATGGCCTCCCGGGGCTGTTGGAAGGCCAATAAGTTAGGCTTTGCTTGTATGATCCGACTGATGTCGCTACGGGCTCTTGAACCACTCCGATCTAAAACGCTAACAGTGATTGTCCCATCATAAGGCCAATCTAGGATATCGTCGAAGGTGCTTTCCATCAAATGAATGAAAATTGCCACATGGGTTCCTCTTCCACTGCAAACACCGTTGAGATAGATTCTGATGCCCATCAACCTTTCAAAACGATAACTGTACACCGCATCACTAAGGATAGGTGTTTCATATCGGCGATGTTGAGAAACTTCTCCGATTTCCATGATAAAAAATGTGCCACCTGCAATACTTTTTTTCAGGGCAGCTGTTTGCGGCTTTGTCCTGCAAATAATCTCCCAAGCATTAAAAAAAATGAATAAAAGAAATAATAGATAAATGGATGTTCTTATCACACTATGACGTCTCTGGGTGTCCATGTTGTCGGTCAAATCCGAGATCAGGTGATCGAATCCGTTTTTATCTAGGCTTAATTGCTCATCCTCATTTTACCTAGGTTGAATATGCACTACACCCAGTGTAAAGCAGCTATCAGCCCCCTAAAAAGGATTGAAAACACCTATACCTTCCCTCCAGCTTGTCTTACGAATCTCAACAGTTATCACATAGTTAATGTCTTATATCATCTTTAGTCTACTCACTGGTTTCCGTATGTATACACTTATCCATTCAGTCTCAACCGTTTACAACATCAATACGTAAGGGAACAAAGAAGTGTACTATGCTCTTACCGGTACTCGAATTCGGACCCTCCAGCAGATCTCAGTGCAGTCCTGTGTCTTCATCACTACACTACAACGACGAACATGCCCAACCCAACATAGTTCTTTTTATTATTTACTTTTCGATGACCAAACCCAATGCTAACCTGACCCTAATTTTTCTCTAGGCATAATTTAGGCTCCAAAAATGTTTCTTCAATTCATCTGAGTGCGTAATGAACCTAGGTGAAACGAGGATCACCAACCTAACTTACGTACTGTAGGTAACTGAACGGATTCAACCTAAGAACGGATTCTACCTGCAACGTCTATTCCGGGTCAAGCCTTACTTGTTCGAAGTGATGCATTTTACACAAATCATACAAGTGCCCTTTCCTAATTTGATTCCATGAAAAACGCGTAATAAGTCAAGACCGGGGTTTGGCTCTTCAAAATAAAAGATGGATAGCGCCAGAAAAGTATCTGTTCAAGAGACGAGATCAGTGATTCATCCAATGGAAAGCAGCCCACTCTTGGAACAACAAGAATCTGAATCAGTTGCAAAGCCGCCCATTTTTATATTAACTTGCCCTTTCATGTAACTTTATTGTTAGTTTAATGCAACTCTTATATTTTTCCATTTTCTCCTTTAACTTCACTACATGGTCATTTCCGAGATTTAGTTCAAGAATGACGTTATTTAAATTTGAATACGATCTTCGAGTTATCGTTAACTGCAGGGGTGGGACGCAGGGGTGACGCAGTGGTGAGAGCACTCCCCCCCCCCCCGCCAATGTGGCCCGGGTGCGATTCCCGTTCCCGGTGTCATGTATGGGTTGAGTTTGTTGTTGGTTCTCTCCTCACTACGAGAGGTTCTTCTCTGGGTACTCCGGTTTTCCCCTCTCCTCAAAAACCAGCATTGCCAAATTCCAACTCGGTCCAGAATGCACGGATACATGTTGAACGAGCTTCTGAGCGCTCTTAAGGTGTTCAGTGTGTAAACTAATTCCATTTCCATTCTCATATTCCAACTGCTCGAAATAGAATGGGATAGTGCAACCCGCTGGCTAAATTATATTTTCCAGAGGAGGAATCATTTGGTTTTGATAACTTTGATCCGCTGGATTAATATTAACAGCGCACCTAACATTAGGAAAAACAAGGCCAGACTCAGAGAAAAAATTAAACATAAGGAATAGTGGAACTGCATGCGTAGTGCGCAAAGCAACTAGTTACACTTTCGGTAGTACTATAAATTTAAAAGTTTCAGTCAATTACTTCATATTTGCTAAGAATAATTCATTCGTGCCACTCGCCTCGTTAGCCTCTGTTTCCAATTTCTTATCTCCTCATCGGTGCATGTATTCTCTATTTCTCTTTCAATGTTCCCAGTGGAGGAGATCAAGTTGGGTGACCAATCAACGTTCATCAGCTGCTGATAGCAAAGGGCTATCCTCCCTGCATTTGAAACCGGGCAATGCGTTGCTACATGGCCAACCGACTGAAAACATGACATAGCAATCAGCCTGCTACCTTGTTCCTGCACAGGCAAGCATGTCACACCTTCTCGGATTGGGTAGGGCGGATCATCTCCTGCAACTGTCCCGTTAGGGTGATAGCTGAGCCCACTAGCGTTATCAAGGTAGCTCCCTTCACTTGCCTGTCGGGCAGGCTCCTCTTCGTGGTTTCCAGGTAATGCGTTGGCTTGCTCAACAGACATGTCAGCCAGGCACCGGTGGCTCGTTGCTCTACCTCTCTCAGCAGAACCACTCTGCCAAAGCCCGTTGTTTGGGCCACTAATCGCCTCACTCGCTTGATTCGATTGGCTGGACCTTGTAGTTTGCCCAGTTCCTCCCGAAACAGCGCCCCTCAGCCCATTGGATTCGTTAGCACCTCCGTGACCAGAGTAGATTGAGTCCGCGGCAGTATTTGCAAGATCTGAGGGACTGCGAAATAAAAAGGAAATTTTAAAACTGAAATAAATGAGACTTCGTGAAGTACGAAAAGTCATCAGTGACATAGAAACAGCTATTGACATGTGAAACAGTAAAAGCCAACTCTCAACTGGTGTTAGATCAGATTTATATACTTCAAGTTCTTTTGTTTTATTTAGCCTCGTTCAATACAAAGAAAACAATTAACACAAAACAAAACAAAGATACGGACAGAGAGGCCACAATAGCAAAATCATTTGGTCTAATGTGGTTTTGAGAAATGGGGACTAACTAGACCTGAAGTCAATACTGTTACTTGAACTAATAGTATAAAGTAGTAATTCCTATTAATGGGCTAATGGGGATGTGCGGCTTGATGTGGTCCCATTTTCACGACTGGATTGACTATAATGGGGTTGCATTTTCAACAGAGTTCCCGACAGAGTTACTAGAATGGGGTCCCAAATTGACGGGATTTTGGGAATAAGAAAATTCTGGCTAGTGGGATTTAAAAATGGAAAGATTCGCGGTAGATCAAAAAAAAGTTGTAACAGAACTGAGAACTGTAGCGCTGTTGATTTAATATTTACTAGTCGCATTACATTCCGTAATTCTCCTTTTCACGAAGTCCACTCGTGCGCGTCGTGAAAAAGGAGACCGGTGTCAGATATTCCATCTATATAACAAAATTCCTCATTTTGCAACTTCACTCGTATAGATCTCGGCTTCCGGACGGTAAATTTTATCATTGCATGTTAACTTATATTATTTTAAAATGTTTCCCTTTGAAATTTAAAAGAAATCTGTGCTTTCCGCTCTTGCAGGACGTCATAAGAACACGTGACGTGTTTCTTTCTTTTGTGAGCAAGTTGAGTTTCAAGCGTCGAGTGATTATTATCTAGCGTTGAGTTTATAATACAGTCCTGTGGTGTGATATAACGAAGTAGTGCAATAAGAATGTCATTCATGCACAAAATCTGTCATGTTTAGTCATTGTATAATATTCTACTAAGGTTGCTGGAGGAAATTAAACAGATTTAAAGTTTTTTAAATGTGCAAAACATCTTTCATGTAATAAAATTATTGCTGGGAACAAAAGTACAGGGAAAAATGAGAAATCAATAGTAAATTAATTCAAATAAATTGTTTGTCTGATTTGTAATGACCAACAGTTTTTGTTTACTTTCGTTGTGGTTTCACGATTTTGAATTTGAAGGCCAAAGTCAGATCCGCGTGTCCGATCCTTAAAGACTCTCCTTATTTGTTTCGTCAATAAATAATAATGTCTAATTCTATGTGCGTCGTTCTTTAAGATCTTTTGACTAATTTGCTTGTTGTGAAACTGTGCGGCCCTTAAATCTGTAGGTACTCCAAGTCCCTCAGTGGAAATCGTTGGTTTAAAAAACTAAATGACGCGAGTCACGTAATCTGTATGTCATCGCCGATCTAGGTAGTGTGTGAGATAACACTCATTTACACAGACCTTTTAGACTTCGTAGCTTTTCTGTGGTGCACAGGAGAAAAATTTTCGATATTTTGACCGAGCAAAAACTGGGGCGAGAGCAAAAACTTCCCTCCCCTTTTATGCCCAATCAGAAAACCCCTACGGAAACGCTTGTTACGCAGTCTACAGACCGTTGTACGTGGTAACTCTCGCCTTAACTATGGCTCCTTCCCTAAATAACTGCTTCAAAACATCATTAATAATTCACGAGCGAAACAGCCTATCAGGTCCTCGATAAAACGTCACGTGTATGAGCTTCAAATGTTCTTTAGAATTGATAATTCACGAGCGAAACAGCCTATCAAATCATCGATAAAACGTAAAGTGTATTAGCTTCAAATGTTCATTGGAATTTTGTCTTTTTTACTAACTATGCTCTCGCATAGGCTTTTTTGTTCCTTTCGAGAGAAAATGCAGACGAAGACCCAAACCGCTGTTTAATCCAAAATCTCTAAATATTGCTAGTGTTAAGATACTGACCTTATACTCAAAATGACCTCCCACGGAATACATTCAGATAAAGAAAAATAAAAATAACCACGAAATTATCAACAAGTTACTATGGCATACTGAAATACGAGATTTCCAATAATCATGACAAAACTACTACTTAGAATTTATTTAAAAAGTTGCTAACACCAAGACGGTTAACGTGGAATACTAGCTGCTGTCTTCACTGAAACTGGAAGCCAGTACGGTATACATATAAATTCGACGCCCGGTTTTTCCCCGCTATGACTTGCTTTCTGGTTTAATTTATAAATTGAAAAAATAAACTTGATAATCTATAACACCGTTAGGTCTACATTTAGTTCTTTGTGAAAGTGTCCACGAAAATACAAAGTTCCTATAGGTTCTACAGAAGTTGAAAACCTGACAATCTGTAATATCTGACGGACTGTGTTACATTGAAACACAGTCCACGGGACCACGAGAATAAAAAGTTGTCCTACCTTGAAAGTTCCATGGATAATTTGCAAGTGCTCTTAATTTTATAAGTCGGTTCAATTTCTTGTTTGTCTTTGTTTGGAGGTGGTTCAAATCTGCTGGTAGGTATAACAGTTCTCACGGGGCTCCAGTGACAACGAGCGGACTACACATGGAATCGCTCTGCTGAATCATGATACTCATATACCCAAAGCGGACACTGTTGCGGTTTATTTATTAGGTTTGCCGACAACGCCCTTTATGACTTCACTTCTCCAAGCCAAACAACGGTGACACATAAAGAGACATTGTCATTCCTGTTTAACTTCTCGAACGTCCCTTTCATAAAGGCGAACAAAATTAGAAATGTGCAATGTGAGATAAAACTAGCACTTAACCACGTACGAAACGTTGCTTAAACAACTAAACCTGTTGTCCCCAAAAAATCAGAAAATTGTGAAAATGGCTACCGGTGTCAACAAAGCTATTCATGGATATAAAGTCCTTAGAGGAATAGGGTAACTATTGCATCAACAATAAACTAATTATACACATCCTCGAGCTACCTAAAGTAAATACAACCACTTAACGGACTCAAATCAGTTTTAATATATTTTAACTAAGTATATATTTTTCTATAGGTTTCTATGAGAGAATCTGATTCTATTATTATCTTTATTTTATTCATTTATTAACTTATTTTTCGTGGCATGTCTGTAAACTAGCCATTAGCTAAGAACATTGAGAGACATTCATGATTGTCATTTCTGAAAATAAAGAAAATGACGTGCAGTTTAACTTCCCGATCGTTCCTTTTATGAAGGCGAACAAGTTACTCATAACAGTTAACAAGGGCGGCAAACCAATAGTAAATGAAGATAAGTAGACAGCTCCTTTCCTAAATAACTGCTTCAAAACGTCATTAATAATTCACGAGCGAAACAGCCTATCGGGTCCTCTATAAAACGTCACGTGCATGATATTCAAATGTTTATTAGTATTCTTTGTATAAAGCATATTAACAAGGCTTAGCCTTTTTCTCTTGTATGCTAATATTCTCCTGTCACAATAGGCCAGTTTCGTATTCAAACGGTTGGACTCGATCAAGCATGAAATGGGGGCTAATGCTGGCAAATTAATTTGCATTTAAAAAGATTTGCCCGCATTAGCCTTCATTTCATGTTAGATCCAGTCCAGCCGTGAGAATTCGAAAACGGTCTATTTGAACCATTGTTCTGAGCCCAAAGAGACACGGTTTTTGTGGAATGTTTTTGGAGTCGTTCAAACTACCAAGCCATATGTTATCGGGTCTTGAAACCACTCGATTTTGCCTCAATTTAAGAATTATAGTTGCCCACACCTTTTTAATTACACAAGTTATTTATACCAGAACCCGCTATCTGATGAAAAGGCTGCTCCAGTGAGCTAAACTAGGATCAGTTGCTTTAAGTATTGTAGGCAGCAAACATCTCATAACGTACTCCCCTCTCTGAGTCACTTTATTTTGTTGTTTTTAAGGTCTTTGTTCTATCGGCAGTAATTCATTCACTTATGAAGAAAACAGCCTTTCTGTGGAAAATTCTTTCAGGCCAGAGATCTGAGACAGAAATACGTCTTTCCTTCTCTTCAATCAAAATTCTTTGAATGGTATTTGACCACCCAGCTTCTCCCATATGAAGTTGCTGTGGGGCGTGTTAAAAGCAGAAGAAAAATTGGACCCTAATCAACCAGAAAAGATTACTGAAAAGGTTACAAAGATTAAAAGATTTTTTAACCAGTATATTAAACGTTTCTAACACAGCAACTAAAAATGGCTTCTCCTTTATTTATGCATGGGTACACAAACTTCACATCATCATATTAACGATGCCGTAGGCAAGCAATTTAAATTGAAAAGAAGGCTGATAGAGATGCCTTCGTGTGGCTCTTGCAAAACATACAAAATCTTAAAATCAGCTCATTGGCCTGCCCTCGACATAATATTCAACTATCATAGAGTACATACTCTTGCGTGATAAGCAAAACGTTCCAAGATGTATGAGACCTCGCTCATCGAACGAAAATCCAGGCGTATATACTTGTCAGCCTATTGCCCTTTACACCTTCTACTATTGATTAATTTGGTTAACTGAAATGCCGTACAAATTGCGTGTCAACTGCTGCCAATTGATGCTCAACGAGGAAATGACACTCACGGTAGTGGTTGTTTGGGTGACTGGATAACAAAAAGGAAGCAATTACGGAAATGTTATATTTAGCCCTCACAGTCAATTCTAAGAATCCCAAATTCTAAAAATCGGAAAATAATAATTTGAAACTCGGTGCAAATCCACGAGTCATCCACATGTGAGAGCATTCATGGAGTAAAGCGTTACAGGTTAATGTCGGTCTGATGCAATCGGTAGTTGTTGACATAGCATGTGCTTTGTTATAGCTTCTGACTGTTGTGAAAAGAAGTATATGACGCATGGGACGCTTGATCAGGGTTCTAGGGCTTCAAAGCGGTGGCTTTGCCTTGCAGGCCTTCCTTGTAACAATTAACAAAAGACTGAAAGCGGCCATGTCCTAGTTTATTGGCAAGAACAATGTTGGTGCACCGTGCGTTACTAATGGCGTGTGGCTAAACATGATTACGATCAGTGCAAATGGATTGATAACTAGAAGGACTTTATCTAATAAGCGGTGGCTTTGTTCTGCAGGCCTTCCTTGTAACAACAGAAGACTGAAAGTCATGCCCTTGTTTATTGTCAAGAACAATGGCCAGTGGTGCACTGTGCGTTACTAATGACGGTGTAGCTTGAATATAATTAGGATCAGTGAAAATGGATTGATAACTTGAAGGACTTTGTCTCATACAGATGTTATTATTGAATTATACTGAAATATTTAATAAGGATAGCTCATTCTGGTACGATTATTCGATATCTTTTCCTTGGCCATGGCTGTCAGGAATTTCACGGGTGTGAGCTCAAGAAAAACCTTCACATTGCTTTGACCTCCGTCAAACAGCGCTGCTAGCTCCATTGAGATAATAGGCAAACGTTGAACGGGGCATGAATTGAAAACCACGAATGGTAGAACTACTGCAAAGTGTTTTGAGTTGTGTTTTGTATGTGTAGAGGCTCATGTGAATCTGCCCTTATTATACAAACAAATGTTGTCTATGCCTATCGGAAACGAACAAAGCCTAAACATAAGGGCGCATGGAAAATCTGGAAGCCGAACCCAACCCACTCTCTACCTTGAATTCACTACTATCGTGAATTCTTAATTTGTTTTAAATTCAATATTGTCGTTAATTTAGGAGACTGAAAGCTTGATATGGATTATGGGAAATGGTCATATATTTTTTTAAAAAACAAGCCAAGTGCATGGACATAGGACTCGAACCTGGGAATGTTGATTAACGTCACCTGACCACTTGACAGTTAGTGCCGAACAACTGATGTCGAGTAAGCGTGGTTTTCGGTTTGGTGATCATTGTTAATGCGCGTTCGTCGAGCTCGTTAAAAGGCAGTAGTCACCGTAGCATTTCTGAGCTTGGGTTTCTTGTTTTTGTTTTGTTATTAACTGTGCAGTCTAAGAACTACCCACATCAGTTCACAACGATTCACAACGACCCACAATACGTCAAGTCCGCCCGCAAATAGCAGAACTACACTCTTCTTTATAAGAAGAGGGATGAGGCTGAACATTCTTATAAATTTTTTTTATTTGCAATTTCAGCCTGAATTGTCCTGTTAGTTAAGAGTGAGTTCCGTTACCTTTATTTATGCTATTCACAAAAACAAACAAAAAATCAACAAAATACAAACGTTCTTAACGGACTCT
>NC_090878.1:1065089-1080089 GCF_036669935.1 Montipora foliosa | reverse complement strand
TCTTAAGTGACATAAGCACGTCATGTTCCCCGACTCACAGATTCTTGGAAAGTTTAACCTTATGTAGTAATCTAGTCCTGGTACAGATTGTTTATTGGTCGAATTTTACCATTTCCTGTGGTACGAAACATCAGAATTTTTTGCACTGAATTCACTCGCGGATTTGCTATATTTGCTGCAAGTGCCGGGCTTCTAACTCTTCGGTAACAAGAGTTTGAGATTAGTCAATCAGCATTAGGGGTTTCTTGGTTGGGCTTACATGAGTGACTGTTTACATTTACATGGGAAACAGAATTAGATGGAAATGGTAGCATTTATGCGTGCACTCTTGCGTTAGAACTCAAATCAATGCATGGATTCTTTTTCTTCTGCGGTCCATAACTGTATCAGATAGGGCCTATAGGACGTTAACCGTTGCAATTGACTGGTTACCTCACACTCTATTTTGCTTTCTGTGTCTCAACACGCAAATAAGATCCACAAAAACCGAGGCAATGAAGAACCACGTCCCTATGACGACTTAAGACACAGGGTCCAGAGCAGTGTAACGTCTCACCTTTAAAAGTGTATATCCTCGTCGCTTAGTACGATTAATTAGCCCAATGGGATCTTTATGAATGTACTGTAAACGATTTCTTCGCTTCTTATCTGACCCAGATAGATTTTGTTGTTTACCATTTTGAAGATCAATAAGCGCAAGCCATATCCTTGCTGGCGCATAGCACATAGGCACTTAAAGCGATCTCTCAGTCTCTTAGCTTGCGGTAGATATGTGTAACGAAACTGTAACGCGATCAAAATAACTAATTTTTGAGAGGTTTTCGACGGGTTTTGATGTTCTTACGACAAACACATCTCCTCTGGCCCTGTGCTTAATATTGGTTTTTTTCATATTCATAGATTATTCACCGTGATCTAGCAGCACGAAACGTCCTCTTAGATAAGAACTGTGAGTGCAAGGTGACGGATTTTGGATTATCGTACCAGAACTTCAAATATGGACATGGCAATGCCAAGAAGGTGGGTTACATTGTTGATAGGTTCCATTTCACATTGCTGTGACCACTCTTTGACTTTCCCTTTTTCATCTGCAAACGATATGCTGTTGTCTTCCTAGGGCTGCATGCCAGTTAAATGGACGGCACCAGAGATCCTCTTTGGAGATGCCTCAAATCTTTCCACCAAAAGTGATGTGTATGTACTTGTAAAAATGTGTTTAAAAGTCATTTTACAGGGTTTTTGTGCTAAACGCATTTTAGAATATAAGATAGTAAATTTTAAATAATGGTGCTCCATAATGTAAGAGTAATTAAAATATAGATAAAAAAGAATCGTCTTTTCAAATTTTAGCGATGGTCATGGATTTTTACTTACGGACTGAAAAGAGTATCTCTTGTCATCTGTGCTACAAGCTAAGAAGTTCAAGAAGTAAACATCCATATCTCACTAACACGTAAGGTGATTCCTTAGTAATAGAACTGCATTTCTTCTTCACAGGTGGTCCTATGGAGTCGTCCTTTATGAGATCTTTACTATTGGTAGGTGTTTTGTGTAGTGAGAATCAACATTTATTCATAAGCGTTATGATGGCGAGTTTAAGTCCAAATTATCATCATCTTCTTCGCATATGTCCAGAAATTCAAGTAATTAGATGCAAGTCTAATTTTGACATCCAACAAGTAGTGTCCCTTTAAGTCTAAGCATTTCATATCTATTTCTAACAATAAGGTTAAGGTAAAGGTTAGCGTTATATTTTTAGGTCAGAGTAAATGCAGCAGTTTATCCTTACTTGAGGACCGCATTTGGGGGGACACTTTGTGACGTTAAAATTCCGAGACGCAAGTAATGTTGAAGTTGGACAAAAGATCAAGGGACTCTTCTTGACGCTTATTGAATCCGGGTGCATCTAATTACATCGTAGTTGTCGTCGTTACTATAATCATCATTGTCGTTGTTATTTCCCTACCCTCCTCCCAGTTGGGGTAGTCAGTTGAGACCAGACTTCACCCAGATGTCTAGGGTCATCATCTAACTGTCCATGGACTATCTCTGCAGCTTCATTTCGCTTGTTTGATTTTTTTCTACGATAGGACCTTTCTTTTTTGTTATTCCCCACCGTATCTTTTTTAAAGACCCATCTTTAACCGGCAGGCTTTTCGACCGTTGTTGTTTTTGTTTTTGTTTGCTTGTTTTTTGTTTTTTTTTTAACTGGAAATTATAATTGCTTATCGCAGCAATGTGATTGGTAGAATTTTAAATTTGGCCTGATTTTCATATATGAAAATTTGTCCGCGGCACGCAATTTCTGTCGGTTGAAGGTGGGCCTTTAATTAATCATCGTCTGTGGCAGTTTTTAGAGTTTTAACCCACTACACTCTCGCACGATAATCCAGTCAACAAGCGAGCACAAAAGCCGGCTGAAACTTACATGCCTGTGAAACTGCAGTTACCTTTTTGTTGTAGCAGGCGGTAAATAGGATAAGACAGTAATGAAATGTTGACAATTTATAGGAGGCATTCCATATCCGGGTTGGTCGGAGGCCAAGACCATAGCAGAATTGCAGAAAGGTTATCGCATGCCGAAACCCCCACACATCGCCGACACTATGTGAGTCTCCTCACGGGGTAACGTACTACTTTATTAAAACAAAGAAATGAAGGGTAAGCTGCTAAAGAGTGGGCGTCACAGGTGGCCCAATCTCTACGATTCGCGTGTGACATAATTTTAACATCATATCAACTTGACCGTTAATTTACATAATAAAGAAAAAAAATGTATCGAATTGGAAAGCAAAATTAGGAGTGAGTTTTCAGTAAAATTTCCTCACCTAAACTCCTTTGTAGTTCCTTTTGTATTTCGCACCGTGGGTATGGGTGTTAATTACTCGAGGTGAACATACACAAGGAAAATACTGTTCACAGGATCTACCGGTGGTTTTGGACTAGTTTAATCCGCCCACTTTCACGTTGCACAAAGTAACTTACTAGTCAACTGAAAAAAGAGGCATGCAAAACATAACATATAACATAACATAACATAAAACTACACAAATCGGATAATGGAATAAGCGATCTTTATTGTTCCACTCTTACGCCATTTTACCATTTTTGGTCAAGAGAACGCGCAAAATATGAGACGGTAATACACTGTAGTGTCCCGGTTTGACCGGTTTAGAACTTACAGAGCAAATACGGATGGAACGGCAGTTTTTCAATGAAAAAAAAAAATGTTTTCAACACGATACAAAGCCTGAGAATTTAGCTTGTCATGGCTTGTTACTTGTAATTTCGTTTACATAATCAAATAAAGGACATTTCGCAGGCTTTCTGTGCTTGCGTACATCGTTCGCAAGCGCCCTGAAAGACAGATGATGCATTTTTTTTAGAAACACTCTTACCAAATAAAATTGAAGCAAAATAACACCTTTTTGTGGTGGAATAATAAATCTCTTATTCGATGGTTTAACATATAATACTCGCGGACATTTTGCTCATTGCTCGTATTTTTCATCGCCCCTGCGGGGCTCGGAAAAATACTACGCAACTTGCAAAATATCCGCGCGTATTATATGTTAAACCATCGAATAAGATTATTTCTCCAACGTGTTGTAGATGTACTTACATTTCGGTAAGGCGTAATCCCGTTTTAAAACAAGCTATTTTCCTATATTTGCAGAAATCACGAATACACTATTTTCAATAATAGGGTTCTTTTCTATCTGATCGTCCGATTTCTATTCACGCAACTCCAAGAGCGAGCTGCAATCTGATTGGCTAAGCGTTAATTAAGTTAAAAATTAAAAACTAAACATCTTTCAACAGAGTGCAAAACACTTGGCCCTAGTGCGGAAATTAGGAGTCTTATTGCGCAACGATTAAATCAGCACTAGGTGTAACTCAATTGTAAGCTATCAGTTTAGTGTTCTTGAGCAGAAATATGTCTTAACATTATTGTTCGTTTCCACTAAGCCCTTGCTTCGTAGCAATCAGGCATAGCTTTTGTATTGCGTGATCGTACTCGCCATTCAGTGTCTTGATCTGCACCTTTCTGGCCAATCAATCCTTGCCTGGATAGGTGTCTGCAGTCAGCGCCATCTCCCACTGTTATCTCTTGCGACTTGAGTTTAATTCCAGGACCAAATCACCAACTTCAACACTCTCTCTCTTCCGGAACCACTTGTTTCGCTGCAGGAGTGTAGGTGCGAAATACTTAATGCAACAGGTGCAGAATTCACCCACTCTTCTTTGTACAATCCTCATCATTTGTCTTGGATTGACTCTGTCCTCTTGTTCGAGTTGAGGAGGACGGCTCTGTTGTCCAATTAGGATATCATTGGGAGTAATCGGAGGTTCTTCCCAAATGCCAATAGAACAAGGATTGAGAGGACAAATCATGACTATACAGGTTATCTCGGCAAGGAATGTCCGCCATTGTTCGTCAGTAAGTTCTCTGTTCTGCCACACGCTGTTCAGAGCCTGATGAACTGACCTGATCAATAACTCGATGACTCCGTTGTGATAAGATGCAAGGGGATATTCCATCGCCACGCGAAATCCCAGGTAAATGTTTTCTGAAAGAGTGCTCTGAATCTTGGGGAAGACCCAGCTGTGCATTATCTCTCTCAAATACTCCTGTGCACCAACAAAGTTTGTCCTGCAGTCAGACCAGTAAACATTTGGATGGCTAACAGACAAAACCTTGAAATGCCATCAGCAAATTTATCAGATTACTTGTCAGTGACCAACTCTAGGTGTATTGCTCTGAATGATTTACAGGTTAAAATGATAACCTGCGCTTCTAGAAGTGTTTTTCTTTTCAATTTGACTTGCAATGGCCCAAACATATCCAGTTCGGTATTCGAGAATAATGGGAATCAAGCAGCCACTCGAATACTTGGTAATTGGCCCATCAATTGGACAAGGGGTTTGTTTCGAAGTTCGCGGCAGCCAAAGCACTTGCTGACAATATTATTTGGCATCTTCCGAAACCCGACGATCCAAAACTTTCGCCTTGCCTCGTGCATCAAGCTCTTGTAACCACAATGTCTTCGCTTTTGGTGGAGGTGGCGCAAGAAGATTACCAGGAGTTGATTGTCTTTTGGCAGAATGATGGGGTTTCTCATGTCTTGAGGTAGTGCACTGGCACTTTCGGATTCTGGCAGTTTTAGAAACGACCGCCCTGACACCCAGTCTTCAAGATCATTCGGGGTAATGCCTCTTGTGAGGGTGTGTGCGTGATTACAATTCGATTTGACGTAGAGGAAATTCTCAGTTTCCACTGTTTCTTAAATTCCTGCAACTCGCACGGACACGAAGGGTCTGAAGTAGAGTCTTTAGCCGAGAAAACAAATGTTTGGTTGGTAACGTACTCTTTGAAATTAAAGAAGTCTAGTGCCTATCGGCACGTGTCGTAAAATCCTTGTGGGTGCCGGGCACAGGCACCCACAAGGATGTTTGAATACCACGCCTTGACCTGGAACTGGCCCTTTCCAAGTACTTTGTCGATGTTACCAGTGACGTGCCTGACTTCCGCAATGCTCGATCTTACTCCTACAAGTTCTTGCTGAACAAATTTAGAGGCAAAAAGCACCTTCCTGTGTCACTCCGTGCGTGCAAGCAAGCAACGCACTCCGTGTCAAAAACCATAGACAACTAAATAAATTTCTCACCGGAGTTCAGGATCAAATCCTTTTCTAAAGAACCTTTCCTTGAATAATAAAGCATGAAATAGACAATAAGCTTTCGTTCAAATAAATCTTGACTGTCAAGAATTGTCACATTTCCAAATAGTTTTTTTTCTTTTAATTAAAGACTATGCAGAGTTGAGTATAGTACAAATTAATATAAATAGCCAGACAACCGAGAGAACATATATGCATTCAATATGTTCGATTCCTTCAATGAGTTTGTGAAACACATATCCAAGTAGAAAAAGTTACCTTGGTTCCAGTGATGTACATAACATTACAGTTTGTAAAATATTTAGAAATACAGATCACCACTCGACGGCCAATTGTTGTCGAAGTCCTTTTTCGTCGCATTTAGGATTCCAGATGTTTATTTTTCGAGTGCCTTTTGCGTGATTTCAGTCTATGACCTCAGTTTCCATTTCACATTGAACTTTGGAAGCTATCAACGGGGGGAAGCGTACATTAATAGAGATGGAAACCCAACATAGCGGATCCAAGATGATCCAAGATGGCTTCTCTTTTTGCACTAATTGCATAATCATGTGATATGTCGTCATTCTTAGCCCACAAAATCTCTGTTTTTTACTCACGAGCTCAGCGCTCATGCTTTTTTTCTACATAAAAGGATAAGCTTATTTAGAATAGATGATTAATTAATACAGAAGGGTTAGATTGTATATCACCTTGGCCAGTGTTCTTTGTCTCGGGTCTCGGGGCACTGACTTCCTAAGCAGACAAATGATTATTGTGCTAAGAAGTGTCTTCATCGTAATGTCCTTCTCTATGCTCCCTGTTTTCTGCAAGGAACGTGAAACAGAACGTTTCGTGAATAGTTTTATCTCGAAGTCCGTTTTTCGTTAAATATTGTTTTTACCACTCGAAATAAAATTCATATCTTCGCGCCGCTGTGTAATATCCTCTGTACATGTTTATATAAATATACGATGTATCTCCTAACGTCTTCCCGTCGCCTAAAAACAGCAACGCTGGTGATATTTCTTTGAAATCATGACACGTTTTAAACAGAAAGATGAGATCAAGTAATGAATTATTTAGAGTTACTCCTTTTATAATTCTCATCAATCAAAGTGAGATGAGTGGACGGGGGTGAAAACTAAGATAACGTTAAACTGTTCTTTCCCAGGTATCACTTGATTGAGAGGTGCTGGCAAGAAAATCCTGACTTTCGTCCAAATTTTGAAAATATTCGTAAAGATTTGCTTTCTCTCATCGAAAAACAGGTAATTATCGCGATCTGCTTTAAAAATGCCAATCTGAAAAAACACCTCTTTTCTTTTTTAACATCTCTATTCACAAACGATAAAGACATTCAAGTAGAGCAGTTTTCAAATGGCTGTTGAAAGTAATTACGCGATTGTAATTGCTACGCTAAGTGATTGGTTGAAAAATCTCGCGCCAGTTTGTCAACCAATGGAAAGGAAAACCACAACCAATTGTGGCTTGCCCGCACGATTTTCCCGCGCTTTGAGCAAGTTACACGGAATTGCTACGAATTTGGATTGGTTCATTGCGCTGTTTGCTCCACCTGTAAACGAAGTAATTACTTTGGTATTTGTTTATCTTGATTGGCCATGTAGCCAGTATGGTTGCTCTGATAGCGTAGTGGTGATCACACCCAATCGGTAATCAGGGAGACGTCGGTTCAAATCCCGCTCAGGGAATAGAATGTTTTTTTTTTTATTTCCAATGAAAACTGTCATTCAGGGGTTGTCCGTCCTTGGTCTCTTGGTCTCTCTTGATCTCTTGGCCGCTATCGCCTCGAGCGACTCTTACGCTTTTCTCGTGCTTAGCAACCTCACGCGTGCACGCTGAGCCGCTTACCATCTGTTTGAGCTTCTTGAGTGCTTAGCAAACTCCCAAGTGCACCATAACTCAATAGTGCACGCTGAGACGTTTAACATTTGTTTTATAACATAATCATTAACACCACTCCTGCGTGTTCCGCGTATATTTGCATAAATCAAGTTTGGTCAATAGACGATGTCAACACAACTTTGCTTTCTAAAGACAGCTATGAATTAAGAAGACAAAATGATCAACAAACAGTTTTCCCAGTCAAAAATTTTTTTGGAATCAACAATAATTTGCTCTTAGGAGAGAAAACATTTCGGTTTTCTCGCGAGCGTGGACACAAACACGCTGTCTTTGAACATACTTCGCCTCCGCTGTTGAAAGCAATCAGGCTATCGCAAACAGCGCGACTTTTCCAATCAAAAAAAAAACGACGTTACACTATTTTAATTCAAATGGTCCATGAAGTAAATCTCAAAAAGAAAATCGACATTCCAAAACACCATTTACTTTCTTGTAGCATCTTCCCTGGTCTCATAAAATCCATTTCAATTCCGCGATTGGGATTCAATATTTGAGCAGAGTTCAGATTGTGTTTTGGAAATCAAAGCAGTACAAACACGAAACTCTCTTTCGTCGCTTTAAGACCTTCAATCCTCCTTTTCCATTGCTGATTAATCTTAAGGGCTATATCTTTCTATTTTGAGCTCTGTAGAGGTTCAACCCCTTTTCTAAGAGGAGGAAAATATGTCTTGGAAAATTAGGACTGATGTGCTAGTTGCGGCATTTTCTTCTTTCCACAATCTCGGAAAGTTCGCACGTCGTCAACAAGCATGCACCCATGGGCAAATGGTAAATGACCAATTGGCCAATCAGAACGCGCGTTTTATCCCAGTTGTGTTATAATAAACATTAGAGAAAAAGAATCAAGGGCGAAAACTAATGTACCAATCAATCATTACACTCTTAATATTTTTACGAAAGCTATCACCTTCTCCGGTCCCCTGGCGCCAAGATGGCACATAGGGCCTCGAAATTTATACAAGAGTGAAGAGAAAGAGCTATTCCCGCCAAGTCTTTCTTACTTGAATAGTTGTCTTGACCCAATGGTGACTCTCTCCACTATTTATTAATGCCGTGCTGGTAGAAAATATCGAGTCGTGTTTACCGGAATTGAATTATTTGTAAGAAATGTGTTTTAAACCCAGGCTAGGCGGTCAGGCAGGCTGTCTAGCAGAAAGAGTGCACAATCAAGCACGAAAGAGATTAGAAAATGATGTTCTTGTTTTATGTGATTTTTTCAGTTGTACCTCGGACTGTTGGACGAATCGAAGTACGATGGAACAAAATACTCAATGGTCGAGGACGTGTGCGCGGTTTCAGTTCAGCCACGCCCTAAAAAGAAATGGTCAAGTCTGAAGTTCTGAAGAGGAAATCAGTTTCTTTTGATTTAATTGAGTTAAAAAAAAGAAATGTATTAAGTAAAGATAACAAGGAAAAGGTAGATTAACATCGTTTTCATTTTTGTTTAATTAAGGATCAAATCTTTATTTCGACCAATCACAACTCCCAGAAGAACCGATCAGTGACAGTCTCCCTTGTGACTGGTTTTAAAAGTGGCGGGAGTTGTTTTTGAACAACCAGTAAGCTTAGTGATTCACAACCAAAGAAGATCTTTTATCACTCTAGCATAAAACGTTTTGAAGATTTAGAAAATTCCTAAAACTATAAATTTAGCTATTCGGTCAGCATTGATAGATATCAAGAGACTTTTGCAGAATTTGCTAGAAATAGAATATACAGCTCTTGTTGTTTCGTGATATTACGTTGTTCATTTAAAGAAACTGTTAGGCATAGAATGCTCATGACTAAGGTGTAGCAGCCTATGGAAGAATTTGCTTTTTCAGATCTTAAAAACTAAACCTCAATATGAGTCACCCTGATGCATGGTTTGAAAATCCGAAAACATCCAATGCTTGGTTTTGAAAATGACCAACTTCAGCCGGTGAATTTGCGTGAGGAGTCAAGGCAGCCATAGTAGGGAGCTAAGACAGTACAGCGACGGAACCGAGGACGCCACAAAATATATAAAAGCTAAAAATGGGTTTAATGAACAAGAACAAGACTCTGCAGGCCCTGTACGTGAGTTTTTTTGGTACGTTTCTAGGTCGTTGTCGCCTTGATAACGACGTGAGATGACCATCTTTGAGGACCACTTGAAGGTAATTGAACAATCGGTTAAGACTTACCATCTTGCAAAGCTTTCTTGTAACTTGTCTTTTAGTGGACTTTGTCCTTACCTGAGCCCCAGTTGCTGCGCTTTAAAGTGCTTTGCTATTCTCTATCAGTATTTTTCACTATTATTATCAATATTACCAGGAATATGTTGAAATTCTAATTGCTTTAAGCAAAGTCGTAATATATGTAAACTTGTGTACACGCTTCTAGCAGATTTAATTAAATTTGCCAAAAACCAACGTTAACTTTCTGCTTCTTACATAATCTGCGATCAGGCGTTCTTTTCTTCAGGGAGAGCGCATACTTTTCGCGTCCTTCCAAGAAGAAAAGAGCGCCTGCGGATCGCGGGTTAGTTCTAACACCTCCCACTTTTAATGAAATGGGCCACTATTGAGTTCACTTTATCATCTCTGTGTGAAAGAGCGAGGTCTTACAATCACAAATGCTTGACAATTAGTATCGCTTAGAGCAACAGGCCTAAGGAAACTAAAATGACCTATTCCTCTGTTACAACACTGACGTAGGACTGGTGATGGCAGAAATTGAGAAACGATGAGGTGACGTCACGGCCTCTGTCATAAATACTTTCGGCGCATTCTTACACAAAGATTTTTTGTTTTGTTTTGATCGAATATCACTGATCCAGTGAGGGAAAACCACGGGTGTCTCTGGATTTTAGGTACAGAAATAAGCAAATTTCGTCAAAACGAACGAGACCAAGGTTAGCAAAATGGAACTAAGAATTCATACTTGAATAATACTTAATACATGTACATGTTAAATTTCTGGGAAATAGCAACTTAGCTCCCAACAACTCGTTTCCGTCTCGCTTTATAGCTCAATCCTGCTCACGCTTCATCTGCTCGAAGTGTGTGCAGATGTGAATGCTGAAAGCCGCATCCGTTCCCTCGTCGCCACCACCTTATTTTACGCCTGCTTCTCGCTTTTTTTAGCATATTTTCTTTCAGTCTTTATGAGTCCCCTCGGACTATATCTATATCCCGATGAAAATTATTTGAATTCAGTGTCATATTGCGTGGTTATATCAAAGACGGCATCGCAGTCAGTTGGTGTGAAAGGAGACTGCGCGGTCAAGGTAACCACAAATAAAAACAGGAGGCCATTAATGAGAGCTTGCCCCTCCCATACAAGCCCTGCGAGTTAACCTTTGCGCGTATCTTTCTATTTTTAGAACGCCACGAGTTCTTGAGCTTTTCACGCATTGTTTAGAATGGCCAAATAGAATAAAGTTATTGTCTGACGAAGGCTGAAATAGCAAAAACAATGGAAGTAAATTGATGTAAAGGATGTAAATGTGAGTCTACTGCTGATGGGTTAGTTCTGAAAGATACGCGCAAAGGTTGCTCAAGGTTATAGTGCATAGGGAGGCCCAAAGGCATGATAAAATTAAGCAATAGAAAACGTTTTCCGTGTTTATATCAGGCTATGCAAACACAGGAAAAACGTTTTCTTTTTGCTTTTATAAAATATTTCTCAAAGATAATTCAACATATGAAGGAAAATGCTGGTATTTTCACTTTTTGATTGAAAGAGATTTTCTTGACACACGCTCATATTTCCTACCAACCAATCAAAACTCGCGTCTGACAATACATACCAATCAAAATTCGTGAGATGTCACAGCCGTGTTTACATACTCTCATCTAAACACAGCTATTGACCAATGAGAGTGCGCGTACTATCCTAATTATTTTATAAATAACCTTCACAACACGGATGCGATCTAAAAATAAATTTCAAGTAATTATCATGGGGAACAGGGATTCGCTTGCTGGGAGTTAATTCTTTCATGCCTAGCAAGTTCTCAAAGCTGTAAAAGATTACGAGGCCACAGTCAATAAAAACACAGCAGTGATTGGATATTATTTAAATATTGCCTGAGTGGGAGGGCCGGACGGGAAAATATTTGGCCTTAGGTCATGATGGCCAAATATTTTCCTGTCCCACCCGACCTAAACTCAGTTAATAAGCATTTTATCATATGAGCTCTTTCCACTATTTATGAGCAACCAGAAGATGAAGTTGGGACAAAACAAAAATCCGCACAGAAAATTTATCTAATATGTTGCCGGTTTGCATTTGCTTTTCTGGCTGTAAATTACCAGGATGTTTAAAAGCGACGAAATCCCCTAAACTTGCATTGCACGGAGCAAGACGTGTTCCTAGTAGGGCTGTACGGTTTTTCCGGCCCTGCTGGCACTAGGGAGCTTTAGCAACGACCACGGCGACGGCAACGAGAACGTCACAAATTTGCATATTTAGTGGGCAAAAACAATAGCTTTGCGCGCCCTGCACGTGCGTTTTTCATTTTTGTCCATTTCTTTGCCGTCGTCAGCAAAGCAACAACGTGAAATTACCAAGTTTGAAGTGTTATGGAGAACGTCAGCACCGGGAGATAAATTTTCATTTTTCTCCCCTAAATTAAGCGCCGCTCGTAATGGTTTCATTCCTGAGGGACTGAAACACCTTTGTCATATTAAAAGGCTTGGAATAGTCGCGAAGTGATCGCAATAACGTGAATTTATGTTTTTACATGACGTTCTCGTTGCCGTTCCCGTCGTCGTTGCTAAAGCTCCCTACTAATGCGTACGGCCCTCATACGGGGATTTTCCCAATAGTTTTGCAATGAAGGCGTGCGCGGTGCCGTATGGGCCATATGATAATAGATCTTACTCTGTCTAACGCTAGACGATTTTATTCTTCAATCGGGGCTACTCCGTATATATAATAGGACTGCCTGCTGTCCAATTTGGAAATACTTGGATGAGAAAAATTCTGAGGACTGACATTTGACAATTTGGACTGCCAAGTTGGCAGTCCGAGGATTTCTCTTAATCCAATTATTTCCAAATTGGACAAGCATGTAGTCCTGTTACCTAAATAATTATATAGCTTCCAAAAACGGTTTGTTCTCACTGTTAGAGGCTAGTTTAAAACCCTCAAAGCTGCTTTAGGACGGTGCCTACTATGCTTATTGTGCATATGTTCTGTGCATTAGACCCATTGCATAAATGGCGCTAAAATCTGAATAGCAATACTTAGACATCTTAACCCTCGTGTTAATGCTTTTTAAACAAAGGATGTCTTGCGTAGATTCGATGTGAGGCTTAAATGCCAGTTTAAAAGGCTTCAATATTCGTTTACCAAAAGTTGAATGAAAGTTTGGCAAATGTTGGACCCAAAAACAAAGTTATGCGGAGGCCGTTCAAACGGTCCCAACAAAAGAACCAACACTTACGCGAAATTTGATTGCGAGGAACTAAGAACTAGAAACCAGTCGCTCTCGTCCAGATAAACTTTTGCGGCCTGATGTGAGCATGCGTGTGTTCTACAATTGTTGAACAGAGTGTTCAAATGGCTTGACCACCATTCAACATTTTCGAGAACGAAGAAAAAGTTGAATCCATGTTGAATGAAAGTTTAAACCTATTTGGTTCCACAAAGTGTTGAATGCACGTTGAAGCAAATGTTGAAACCGTTTAAACGGACCTTAGGATGTAGCAGTATTGTTATTCAAATTTCATCGCCATTTATGCAATGGGTCTATGTCAGTTTAAACTCACAGCTACGACTGTTTTATCGTTTGATGTCTCAATCGCGTGCACCAAAAAAAGTGGCTTCTCTCTTAACTTTTTCACACTATAAACTGCCTCTGCATTCTGAAGTCAAATCATTGCTCTCAAGTAAGTTTCCTATTTGTGGAGTTTTGTCAAATTAAAGCGCCACGTTTGCCTTCTCTTAATTAAAGACATCTGAGAAACAGATGGCTGGCAAAACAGGCTAACTAATGTTTATTATCCAACTCTATTGCTTATTGTACAGAAAACGCACGAAACGAGTACAAATGTTCCACGGTGTTGTACGGTTACTTATTGAGACTTGGTTATTGCACAGTAGAAAACCGGTTTTACTAGTTTAGGTGCTGAAATTTGCCCCGTGCTTGTCACGCACAAATCTGTCACACGCTGTCGGTTGTTTCCGACTTTAGGTGCAAAGAATTTGATGTTTAAGTATTTCTCCTCGTTTGTATTTGTACTCGCCCTTGCGAGCTCCGCGTCGTCACAACTTTTAAAAATACGCATCGATAGTACACACCAGAACACCCAAGAACATATATTTATTTCTCTACCACCAAACATGTGTTCTTTTCATTATGAATTAACTCTTTCAGGTCTGTAACATCAAAATACTGTACTGGCTCAATCCCCTGACCTGGCCCAGGACCTTCCTGGACCATTTGGCTTTGAAATGGGGAATTTTCTCTTTCAATTAGGAATCAGTTAGGAGGACATGACCTCATCAAGGGGACCCTCTATCTCCACTAATTCCTTGAGTCAACACTTTCCCGAGTAAATTTGTTTTTAGGAACAGGTTTTCCCTAGAAAAGTTTCATATTTTCCTTGAAGCTGTGATGGCTGTGTTTTGATCAATGCTTTTTGCAACAGTGAGTGTGCTGAATCTCCCAAGGGAGTCGCTCGTTAAATAAATCTACTCGGGAAAGGGTTGACTCCTACGTCAAGTATGGGAGATAGAGGCTTCCCTTGATGAACTCCTTGTTGAGACTGGTGCTCAGATGGTTAGATCGCCACAAGAGAAAATGAGGTTCTTAGTGAAAAGAGTCCACTTCGTCCGCCATTACATGAAATCTTTGCCTTTCTTTCAAATATCAGACCAAGGTTGGCCTACATGCGGACGTCTCGGAAGACAGATTTCCGCTGGAACAAAGACATCGGCTCGTCTAAAAATAACTTTCGTCGACATGACATATCCCAAGGGCTGGACCGGGAGCCTCCCTCTCTGTCCTCTCATTTTCTCTTGATCGCCACTGGGAATCCAAACTTAGTATGTATCGCCTCGTCGTTTGTCTTTACTGATCCATATTTTCTCCTGCTACGAATATTTTAGTGTTTTTGTTGAAAAATTGTTTCTTCTTTCAGCTTGCATCTAAAATGAGAAAGGCATTTTGGTAACACAAAAGCGATATAAAAAGCGCCCTGAAGCTCCACTGACATTAATCACACGCACGGTTGTATTGAGGGATTGTCTCTTTCCAGGCCTCCTCACTTGTTTAGAGCACCCCGCCCAATCCAAACTTGGCGGGTAGCAAATCAGACTCGATTTCTGACTGATATAGACTTTTATTATTTTTTCCCCCTACGTATTGTTTTTTTATTACAGGATTGTATTGGTATCAAATATTCGATTGTCCTGGATGGTGCTGTGCTTTGTTTTTTGCAGC
>NC_090878.1:1050089-1060089 GCF_036669935.1 Montipora foliosa | reverse complement strand
AAATAGTCTACAAATGGAATGAAAGGTAAAAAGCTAAATATTTACATACGAACAATAAGCAATAACAGAATGCAAAAATGAAGGACTTCCTCAGTGGTTAGAGCAAGCCCAAACTTAGTAGATATAGAGTGATTCGAATTGATTCCTGACCGAACTCTTAGCATTTTGTTCTAATAAGAATTGATAATTTGGTTAATAAGCTACCTCTTATAAACAGTCAACACGCAAACTGTTCACCAATAAGGAAAACATTTATTGATTGAACAAATTGTCAAGAGAACGCCAAGTACTTTCTGTGACGTAAATCACAAGCACTTCTAGTATGAAGAGAGCTTATCTCACTCGAGCATCTGCAGGGATAGCTCAGTGGTTAGAGCACCCCGCCCGATACAAATTTAGCGGGTTTCGAATCCGAATCGATTCCTGGCCTTTCCATTGTCTTCTTTGCTTTTTTTTTTTTTGTGCTTGAATAAGCTTTCGATTAATTTCCTTGCCTTCTTTTCTCGAATAACCTGACGCCTATGCATCGTCAACTGGAGAACGGAACCAAAATAGTTGAAAATGTTCTAGTATTACACTCGTTTGTTAAAAAAAGGTTTCTAGCTTCTCTTTCTTCAATCAGAGGAACTTGTAATGAGGAGAAATTTTCTGTTTCGTTCTAGCATCAGCCGGGATAGCTTAGAGCACCCCGCCCAATTCAAACCTATCGGGTTTCGAATCCGAATCGATTCGTGGCCGATGCTGTGTTTTTAATCCCTTTCTATCGTCTTCTTTGTCTTTTTCTTTTTTTGCTTAAATAAGCAGACGCCTATGCATCGTACACTGGAAAACTGAGCGCAATAGTGGAAAGTGTTTTAGCATTACACTAGTTTGTTAACAAAATGCTTTCTAGCTCCTCTTTCTTTAATCTGAGTATTTTACGATGTGGAGAAATTTTTTGTTTTATTCGAGCATCGGCCGAGATAGCTCAGTGGTTAAAGCACTCCGCCCAATCCAAAGTTAGCGGGTTTCGAATCCGAATCGATTCGTGGCCGATGCTGTTTTGTTAATCACTTTCCATTGTTTTATTTGCTTTTTTTGCTTGAATAAGTTGACGCCTATGCATCGTACACTTGAAAACTGAGCGCAGTAGTGGAAAAAGTTTTAGTATTACACTCGTTTGTTAACAATGTGCCTTCTAGCTCCTCTTTATTTATTCTGAGTAACTTGATATGTGGAGAAATTTTCTGCTTTGTTCCAGTATCGGCCGAGATAGCTTCGTGGTTAGAGCATCCCGCACAGTTCAAACTTACGGGTTTCGAATCCGTATCGAATCCGGGCGGATGCTGTGTTTTTAATCCCTTTCCATTGTCTACTTTTTTTTTTTTGCTTGAATAATCTGACTCCTAGGCATGGTACTCCGGAAAATTGAGCGCAGTAGCGGAAAATGTTTTAGTATTACAGTCGTTTGTTAACAAAATGCTTTCTACCTCCTCTTTCTTTATTCTGAGTAACTTGCTATGAGGAGAAATTTTCTCTTTCATTCCCGCATCGTCCGCGATAGCTTAGTGGTTAGAGCACCCCGCCCAATCTCATACGTAGCGGGGTTCGAATACGAATCGATTCGTGGCCGGTGCTGTGTTTTTAATCACTTTCCATTGTTTTATTTGCCTTTTTTTGCTTGAATAAGCTGACGCCTATGTATCGTACACTGGAACACTGAGCGCGATAGTGGAAAAAGTTTTAGTATTACACTAGTTTGTTAACGAACTGCTTTCTAGCTCCTCTTTCTTAATACGAATAACTTGCGATGTGGAGAAATTTTCTGTTTCGTTCGAGCATCGGCCTGGCTAGCTCAGTGGTTAGCGGATTTCGAAACACAGTCGATTCCTGGCTGATGCAGATTTTTTTTATTCCCTCTCCATTGTCTTCTTTGCTTTTTTTGCTTCAACAAGCTGACGCCTATACATCGTTCACAAGAAAACTGAGCACAATAGTGGAAAATGTTTTAGTCATATACTCGTTTGTTAATAAGGTAACAAAGTGCCTTCTAGCTCCTCTATTTATTTATTTATTTATTTATTTATTTCCAGCATCGGCCGGGATAGCTTAGTGGTTAGAGTACCCCGCACAATTCAAACTTAGCGTGTTGCGAATCCGTTCGATTCCTGGCCGATGCTGTGTTTTTAATCCCTCTTCATTGTCTTCTTTGCTTTTTTTTTTTTGCTTGAATAAGCTGACGCCTAGGCATCGTACACTGGAAAACTGGGCGCAATAGTGGAAAATCTCTTAGTATTACACTCGTTTGTTAACAAAATGCTTTCTAGCTCCTCTTTCTTTAATCTGAGCAACTTGCTATGAGGAGAACTTTTGTCTTTCGTTCCAGCATCTGCCGGGATACTTAGTGGTTAGAGCATCCCGCCCGATTTTAAACTTTTAAACGAATCGATTCCTGGCCGATGCTCTGTTTTTTAATCCCTTTTTATTGTCTTCTTTGCTTTATTTTTTCTTGAATAATCCAACGCCTATGCATCGTACACAAGAAACTGAGCGCAATAGAGGAAAATGTTTTAGTATTACAAGCTTGTTAAAAAAAAAAACGCCTTATAGCTCCGTTTCTTTAATAAGTGGAACTCGTGATGTGCATGGAGAAATTTTCTGCTTTAGTCGAGCATCGGCGCGGGCAGCTTAGTGGTTAGAGAAATCCCTTCGAATCCAAACTTTGTGGGTTTCAAATTTGAATTGTTTTGTGATAGACGCGTTATTGTATTTTTTGTGCTGCGAATTGTTGTTAAATAGCTTGGTCGGAAGTATGTTATCCACTTTGAGCTTGCAAAATGTGCGCAAATGAGAAAAAACATTTTAGCGATGAAAACGTGTAAAAAAGAGCACCTGTAAGCTTTTCTGACGTCAGTCCTACGAACTAGTGGTATTGAGAAAATTTCCGCTTGAATCCGCATCGGTTAGGACTAGCTCAGTGGTTAGAGCAAGCCCGCCCAATACAACTTAGCAGGTATCAAATTGAAATCGATTTGTGATCGATTCTTTATTAATACATTTTTTTCTGCTGCGAAATGTTGATAGGATGTATCTTATGGTCTTTAAGCTGGCAAAATGTGCTCAAATGAGGAAAACCGTTTTAAAACCGTGTAATAAAAAGCGTGTTGAAGCTGCTGTGGCGTCAATTTAACGTACTTGTTGTATTGAGAATTTCAACTTCAATCAAGCATCGGTCTATACTCTAAATTTTGTAAATGTTTTTTTTAGTCTTTGTGAAATATGTAGGAATGGCATCCTTACTCTGATTTTCTAGCAGTTAATTACGAGCCGAATCGAAATAACAGTGAGCAATAGCATGGCCTATTAGAGACATCCGATAGTATCAGCATCGGACGGGACGGCTAACGTAGTTGAAAGCTCTCCGCTTGTTCCAACGACGGGGGACAGTCGATAGTTCGATTCCCTCGTTCGATTTCCTTCCCTTCTTGTTTAAGTGCGCACCTTTGCTTGAAAACAAGGTATGGTAATTAATTATATATCAATATGGAAATCCTGACGTTACGGCTAACGATTGGCTCCAGTTATCTCATTCATAATTCATTTCATATCATGCAAAATTCTTCATTTGCAACATGGCAGTTTTGGAGTGAAGATGTGTTGTCCTTTGACCGAAGTTATGGATTTGGAGCGAAATTATATCCAGCGGAGCGATGGACGAAATTGAAGTATTTTAAAAGTGAGTTTTAGCTGCTTTCTTTACATATATATGTATTAGCTGCTTTCTTAATATATCTTCGTATGAAGTTGAGTTCAACTTTGATGATAGCAAAGAAGAAGTTAACACGTGCATTGCAAGTTACTCGTTAGTTATGTTCGAATTTAGTTCAAACTCTTGTCTTTTATTATAAAAATGAAGTCTTGTCAAGTCCTTAGCTTGGAAAGAATTCTTGCCATAAATTACTTTGTGGTTTTGAAGCCCGAGGAGTTTAAGGTCCTTGATACGAAGTTATACAGTTCAAACTATTACGTGGTCAAACTTATCAATCGTTCCTTTTATTTTTGTTGGCAGGAATTGTTCACCTCTTGCAAAAAGACGTCCGAAGAAGTATATCGCGTCCTATACCACCATTTAAAGGTAAATATCTCTAAATGTTATAAGCGTATTACGGATTTCGGTCCTGTTTGACGATTAAGTTCCAAGAAGTTAGCAGGAACGATCCATTCGAGAAACGAACGGTTCAGGCGTTATGAACAACGGTTTCAAAAGCATTACCTTTCATGTCTGCACAATTTGATATTTCATGTTATCAAGAGTAAAATAAATCTGAATCTTTATTTTTGTTTTAGAACATCTTCAAATCAGACAAGAAAGGCAAGATGAAAGACCAAAAGGAAGTGTACCGGATCCGGAAGTGAAGTCGACAAAGCTAAGACCCGCACTAGTCTTTTCCTTTACATCATTCTAATGGTGGCTTAGTAACTTGTGTAAGCTTAAGTACGGATCTGATCACTTTGAGTTTTCATAAGAAAGAGATTTAGGTTATTTTAATCCTAAATGGATTTGTTGGTTAAATAAATGTGAACAACGGAGCGCCAGCGTATGTTAACATGGATTAACTACCGGAAGATTTATAAAACAAGGAGACTGGATGTGATACACAGAAGACGACGAGTCCATGGCTTGTAGTTTTCATGATTGACATTCGTCTTGTTAAGATTACAGGAAGAATAACACAATGTAGCTTTTCTTACAGCCACCGTTACAACTTTGAGCGGTCAAGGTAGTCCAGCAAACTTCATTATCGATAGCAGCAAAACTCTCACTAACTTTTTAAAAAGGCGCATTTTTCGCAAAGATTTTGTACAATATCTATGCGACTTAAGAAGCGTTTTTAAAGCTCTGTCGCTGGTGCAAACAGTTTTCAAATGATCGCTCAATGTTGATAGTACAGTATTATAAAGTAATTACGTTCGTGTAGTTTAAGGTGTGAAAGGTTCTAGGAGGCAATGGAAGTTGATAAGGAATAGATAACGCCCGCATTCAATAACGGATAATGCGACACAATAATTGCAAGCAAAGCGCACAAAAGTGCACAGTAACACGGACAACAACAGCACACAAGAGTACATAAGGAGACTAAGACACGGGCGCCAGAGAATACATGGACAACTTAAAGACATGAACATCACGGGACATAAAAGGACCAAGACGCAGGAACAAAACTCTGCACACAAACAACTAAGACAAATGTATACAAATGTCTAAAAAGCACTGACACAGGTGAACGTGAGTACAATCAAACACTGAACATCAAGGGAATAGGCGCTAAAAGGTACATACAACACGTTGGAATAAGGCGGAAAACAGTTACTGTAAATACAACACAACGGTAAAGGCGCATAAGAACACATATATCCAGGTGCAGAAAAGTAAACACAAAACACTAATTACACCAGTGAATACACAGACAATGGCCACCAAGATTATAGACAAACACTGATATAGGCACATTAGAAAACTTATAAAAACAGACACTGGCGATAAATAACACAGAGACTGGCTTGCAAAAGTACAGATAAACATTAATACATGGGCACATTAGTAAACATACAGACACAGACACTGACATACAAGAGTACAGACAAACATTAAGAGACACGGCACAATACCGTAGTAAACATACAGAAACAGGCACTGACACAGAAGAGTACCGACACTAGTGAACATACACACAGACACTGGCGAGCAAGAGTACAAACACACACTGAGGCAGGGCACATTAGTGAACATGAAGACACAGAGACAATTACACCCACGTGTACAGAGAAACACTAAGAGACAGGCACACAAGTGAACACAAAGACACAGGGATGCTGGCGTGCAAGAGTACAGAAAAACACCAAGACACTGCACATTCAGTGAACATACAGACACAGACACTGGTGAGGAAAAGTACAGACAAACAACAAAGTGCGCACACTAGCAAAAAGACACTGACACGCAAGAGGACAACCAAACAAACACTTTAAGACAAAGGCACACTAATAAACATGCAGACAGACACTGACAAACAAGAGTACAGAGAAACACTATGATAGGGCACACCAGTTAACATACAGACACCGACAGTGGCGAGCAAGAGTAAAGAGAAACACTAAGACATGGCACACTAGTGAACATACAGACACTGACACTGGCGAGCAAGAGTTCACAAATACTAATACATGAGCACATTACTGAACAGACACTGACGTGCAAGAGTACAGACAAACACTGAGACAGGGCACACTAGTGAACATAAAGACACGGAGACAATGACTTCCAGGAGTACAGACAAATACTAAGAGACAGGCACAATAGTAAACACACAGACAGCGACACTGGCGTGGAAGAGAACACTAGACCGTACATGCAAACACTAAGAAATAGAGCACACAGGGACACTAAAACACAGGTACATCAGTGAACATAAGGACACCAACACTGGCGTGCAAGAGTGCAGCCAAACACTAAGACGTGGCACTCTTAAGGAAATACAAACACAGAGACACCGGTGCATAAGAGAACAGACAAACAATAAGACATGGGCAAACTAGTGCACATAGAAAATCAGAGATTCTGGCACACAAGACTCAAACACTACATTTAGTTCTTTTCTTCTGTGTTTTCGTGTTAGCAAATAGCAACCATTCTGTAAATTTATGAATGCCTCCTAGGACTTTTTACCTTTTACTAGTTCAATTAAATGATACTTCAAGACACCTTACATGTCTAGTTTGAAAAAACAGCCTTTTAAAAATGGACTATTTCCCTTCAAGTGACTAAAACATTCATGCCCAAGAGGATATACAGACACTAAGACATAGATGAAGTAGAGTACATATGAACACTAAGACACAGATGAACAAGAGTACATACAAAGAATGAGACACCGTTGGACAAAAGTACATACGCACACTTAAAGACACTGATGCACAAGACTACATATATTACAAACAAACAAAGATTCAGATGGACAAGACTGTACATACAAACACCTAAGACACACGTACAAAAAAGCACAATCATGTACATACAAACACTAAGGCACAGATGCACAAAAGTACATATGAACAATAAAGCACAGAACAAGAGTATATAAAAAGAAAGAGACACCAGTTGAGTACATAGGAGTACATACAAACACTAAGACACAGATGCGCAAGGTTACATAAAAATGAGACAGATGCACAAGAGTACATACAAACGCTAAGGCACAGATGCATAACAGAAAATGCAAACACTAAGGCACAGATGCATAAGAGTACATATGAACACTAAGACACAGATGCACAAGAGTATATACAAAGAATGAGACACCACTTCACAAGAGTACATACAAACACTAAGACACAGACACACAAACAGAACGCACAAACACTAGGGAACAAATGCACAAGGGTACATACAAACACTAAGACGCAGTTGAACAAGGGTACATACTAAGACTAGGACATACAAAGAATGAGACCCCATTTGACAAGAGTACACAGCAACACTAAGACACAGATGCACAAGAGTACATACAAGCACTGAGGCAAAAATGCGCAAAGGTATATACAAACAATAAGACACAGTTGAACAAGGGTAGAGCTGTACATACAAACACTAAGACACAGACACCCAAGAGTACATACAAAGAATGATACCCCAGTTGACAAGAGTACATACAAACACTAAGACATACAAAGAATGATACCCCATCTGACAAGAGTACATACAAACACTAAGACACAGACACACATGAGTACATGTGAACACTAAGACACAGACACCCAAGAGTACATACAAAGAATGATACCCCATTTGACAAGAGTACATACAAACACTAAGACACAGACACCCAAGAGTACATACAAAGAATGATACCCCATTTGACAAGAGTACATACAAACACTAAGGCACAGATGTTGCACAATAGTACACACAAACATTAAGACACAGACACACAAGGGTACATACAAACACTAAGACACAGACACACAAGGGTACATACAAACACTAAGACACAGACACACAAGAGTACATGCGAATACTAAGGCACAGATGCACAACAGTACATACAGACACTAAGACACATGCACAAGAGTACATACAAAGAATGATACCCCAGTTGACAAAAGTACATACAAACACCAAGGCACAGATGGAGAAGACTACAGGGTAAAGTTGGTTTGAAATCATTGAAAGGCTTGTAACAACTGGTGTATAAAGACATTGGTGTCGAGGAAAAAGACCTTTTCTAGTTCGCCCTGTTTTAAAAAGCATAGTTGTCTTGGTGTCGCTGTTAACAATCTCAAGTTCTAGAGCATCTGCCAAGGATTAGGAAATACGTATCTTTTTAGAGTTAAAAATTCTTTTTGGGAAGAAAAGGTCTTGATCTCGTAACCAACACGGCAAGCTGTGAAATCTTTAGTTTCCATTATTTTGTCGTTAAGCGAAAGAGTTTCTGTAAGGTTCATTAAATGTGCTTCGCCGCAGTTTCATTTTTTGCTTTTTCAAAGCTTTAGTTTCAATGCAATTTTCATAATTCCTTGTTGTTCAAATGCTTTGCGCCTTTTAAAAATCATTTTTCGTGGCTTGCCTTGTTTTATATGCAATATGTTATTCAAGAATTCCTTACAGAGTAGTTATTTTTTGAGTGAATTAGTTGCCAGGGGAAACGCTGTGCAAATTGGGTCACATTTTCCCGCCAAAAAACTTAGAAATATACGGGCGCTTATAATACGCTGGCGCCAATTTTTTTTTTTTTTAAAAAAAGAAGGTATACCAATGAATTTCTTAATCAGACTTACCTAATAAAGAACACACGAAATGAAAAAAAGACTGTTTATTGAGTTCATTTTATACTTGAAATAACAAGTTAAATGGTGTATATATTACCTTCATTAGAATAATTACCTGGTTTCGTTTTTTTGAAAAAAGCCGGCGCATGCGTATTTGGGACGCCGTGTATTTTCTAAGTTTTTTGGCCGGAAATTTTGCCAAGGTCAACCAAGGTCATGTTAACACTTAAATTTCAACTTAATTAAAAACACACGTACCAGCAACGCTTTACAAATAACGTGTTGGGCAAGAAAGAATTCGCTAAATCGCGTAAAAAGGTGTTGGTTCCTAAATTCTATGAATAGTGGTAAAATCGCCCACTTTAAGCCGGTGAATGGAGGCAGTGGAAAGGCTTAAAATTATATTCGTTTTTGTCCAACAAATTAGCGCTTTCCTTAATCTTTCCTGAATCTACACAGCTGTTCCACGCAACGGTAATGCTATCATACCAAAAGAAAAAAACAATATTCTTAAAGTGCACCAAAGCTCAAATACTTTTCGTTCCTAATATAAATCTCCCCATCCAAAGTTTCACTTTTTCTGTGCCGTGCAAGCTACGTAAACTTGGCAGAACTAGCAGTAAATTTGAACCCACGACCGTGATATGAGAGGCATGGGTCTATTCTCGATTTTACGTCACAAATTATTTTGCAATGGAAATCCGTTTGTGGCGTCAAATCGAGAATAGACCCGTGGGTCCAAATCACTGCTAGTTTTGATTAACTTTGCGTGTCTTGACCGGCACACAAAAAGCAAACATTTTGGGGTAAGAATGGTAAAACATGTTTGCTTTAGGTGGGAAGCTTAATATTGTTGACAAAAAATATGTGAGTTTTAGGTGCACTTAAACGACAAGCATTCATTGATGTGACGTAGTAAGTCACCATGGAACCAAAACAGTCTTTTAAACACATTGTAATGATACCTTGTCTTTGAACGCTTATATCTCAAAAACCAACTTGGTGACCTCGAATTTTTATTGCTGAAAAGTGATAAACAGGCTAAGATAAAAATTCTTGCAAACTTAGCACAAAAAATTCTCTGGAGCGCATTTATAGCCACCTTCACAATTGAAAAATTTTAAGGTGGCTCTTAATCCGCTGTAGAGAGTTTTATCTTAGCATGCTAATCATTTTCCAACGATCAGAAAATGAT
>NC_090878.1:1040089-1045089 GCF_036669935.1 Montipora foliosa | reverse complement strand
CACAAAAAGGGCGTTATCATCAGGGAAGAACAATTAATGTACACTGTAATTCCTTTGAAAATGACATACTATCCAGATGTTTGTCAAACTGGGCACAATTGATATTCATACACAGGACACTAAAACAATGCAATAAAAAGATGGGGTCACCATGCTTGTTTTCGTCCTGCATGCCTTTTATTCTAAGTGTTTTTTATTTTACCGAATTACGCGAGAAGTGTTCGAAAATTGATCAACTGTAAAAAAGTGTGGTTATATAGCAAAAACTACTGAATATTAGTGACAACTTGAGCCTACTAGTTTGTCCAGGCTATAATCTTTTACTAAAGTGATTTCAAATTGCTCAACCTTGCAAAGAAATGTAAGGAAATTGGACCGATACAGTCATAACTCACTGTCTGGCTCCAAATGCAGTCCCATGTCATTTATGTATGTAAATACTACAACTTCTACACTTGTACAATCCAACTTTTTTTCACCTTTAAAATATGTTTTCCGTGTACCTACATGTATCACGCACAAGCAAATAAACCATTAAAAGGGAGGGGTGGGGGGAGCCCACAATGTTCGTTTCTTTGCAATACGACAACAAATGGATGGCAAAGGGGCAATTTCGGCTACATTTTCCTCAAAAGGGCTGGGACGATCTCCAAACAACAACTTCTTAACCGAGAAAAGTTATCAAAATTGTGCTTAAAAGCTTTTGAACAACAACTACTTAATTTAATAATAATAACAATAATAATAATAATAATAATAATAATAATAATAATAATAATTTAATAACAATAGTAAGAGTTATAATAATAATAATAATAATGTTAACAGTAGCAATTATAATATAGTAACACACAGGAGCAACACAGTTAATAACTTATGACTAATACTCTGCTTGCTGCTCAAGTGGAAGTGTATGACTGGTATAATTGACATTCACAGTGCATCTACATGAACGTTTTTCTCGGAGAGAACGACAAACTACTAGTAGAACAAAAAGTGTGCAAAAGAATCAGTCAGAGAACTACAGACTGACTTCTTATCTACAATAGGAGCCTTGTTGACAACACAAAATTTAATAAGCTTAATTATTTGACTATAGAGTGTGTGGGCCACCAGAATGTCTACAACAAAAGCATCATGGTTCCATATTCCTGGTGCATCAAGAATTTAAATCTTGTCATTGAAGCAGGACTAAAAGTAATTGAATCGTTGAAAAATTAATGGTAAACTAGAAGGTGGAATTAACATGGGCAGACTTTAAAAGAGATCATCATCACCGCTTTACTGACTGTTTTTTTAAAAGGGATTCCATTTAAGCAATAGACGTTTTCCGTGTTTCCATAGCCTCATCTAAACACGAGGGGAAGTTGGGAGAATTGGCATAACTGTTGAGAATTCTCCAATAAAATATTTCTCAAAGATAATTCGACAAATGAAGGAAACAAATGAGAAACAATTCTTGATTGAAACAGAGTTTCTTGATACATGCTCATAATTTATTTCTTACCAGCCAATCAAAACGCATGTCTGACAGCATATAACCAATCAAAATCTGTGTGATGTCACAGCCGTGTTTCCATACTCTCATCTAAACACAGCTCTTGGCCAATGAGAGTGCGTGTACTATCCAAATTATTTTTTAAAAGCAAAGAGCTTGAAAAAAGCCAACATTAGGATACATTTTGGATGACATCAAAGTGAACCACCTGGAAAGGCTGTACCAAAGCACTTTTTTGTTACAATAGTGCCTGGGAAAAAGAAATAAGAACTTGAAACAACTGAGCCTCCCCTGTGCAGAATTTATGACAAAAACAGAGAGGGATACTGAGTCACCTGGTCAGTGAAGGTAGCAAACTAGCACGATGAGAATGCAAAAAGACAAATCTCATCTCAAGTGCTCAATTATGCGCACTTTTGCAGTTACATGAGAAAGGGCAGATTGAGAGTCAACCAACAGAATGATTGTACATTTACAAGGACCTGAACCTGAGGCACCAGAGAAACAAGGCCTGTAAGATCTGGTGGGACTTCACAATGCAATGTGACCAAATGACTGAAGTTATGAGGCCTGATAAAGTCTACATGTACATCAACAAAGGAACACTATTGACATTGCAATTCCTGATGATAACAATGTGAGGTACAGAGATGAGACAATAATAATTATTGAAAACATATTTCAAATGCTAAGGAAAGACATTCTCTTATTATGCATTTAACACCAATCAGGTGATTATTTTTTGTCGCTATCTATACGTAAATAAGGCTGAAAGCTATTAACGATGATACAGTAAATCAAACTTTTTCAACTTTTGTCGTCGTTAGGCCTCGGATAAAGCCATCAAAATTCCCTATCCATGCATGCGCATTGTTTACACTGTGGTTACACTGTACATGAATTCCTAAAGGAAACAGAGCAACTTACATGTAGCACTTAATTTGTTTGTTAGTCCATCAACCATCAACTATGAACTATGATTTCACTGTACAAAGGGTTTTGATTCTGAGCAAGTTAGTTATTTGCAAAACACAAAAGACTTCTTTCTTCAAAAAAAGACAAACTTGAACATGAGAGTTCCAAAAAAGTGCTTGCATACAATGTCGGAAAAGCACAAAGGTAAAAAGACAACAAATAACTTCTTTCTCAACCCAGTATCAATTTCATATTTCACCTAGAATAATAATAATTCTTATTATGGAATTTATAACTTATCAACTTGAAGGTAATGATTGTTCCAAGGAGTTAAATACATGTATATCATTGGTTGCACTGTATTGCAAAGTTGAAATGTAGTGTCCCTAAATCCAGGTTTTCTTAAGGAAAAACTACACGATGGACCACTACAAAAGTTACATGTGACATGGCTTGAGGAGACTGTCTAAACTTTAAAGCCCTCCCCCCTTCCAAACAATGTGGATACATTGTTTGGAAGGGGCAGGGGATCCATCTTTAACAATGGTAATAGAAAACAATCTTCTAGAGCTGTGGTGGTGTTAATCCTTACACTTGCATCACAAAGAATGATGACCTCCGGCCAGACGTTTAGTACTGAACCAGAGCTTGTTATCTAGAGAGCTGCCCGAAAGGATGACGGGAGAAGGGGGAACTTAATTGACAGTGCTTAGCATCATCAGTGGATTGTACAGATTTGAGAGTCATTGACCTACATGTAATTAAATTTATTTTGTCGCCAGAGATGTTAGCCATTGCCTGACAAGATCATTGCATTTCAATCCCCTGTAAATTGTGTCATTCTAAGGTTTGCCGGTCTATAAAAATGGTTTTGTCACTTGTTTGGAAGTTCTGTTGGTGCACCAAGGAAATTTTTCTGAGTGCATAAACTACACGTACCTCTCCAGAGTCACTGAAAGTATGATGCACTGCAGTTTGTTATGCAGTCAAACTCTGTGGGTGTCAAATTTAACACAGTCCCAAGCAATTCAGTGGTTGCCTTGTTGACTGAAGATCAGCAACATAAAATACATGTATTGTAAGGTCACCATGGGTCACGCATGATCACTTTGTTGAAGTCAGCAGTTCATTTAATTTCCTGCCTGTGTTATCAATACAAGTGGGCACGCAGTCGCAGAAGGTGATCTTTATATGAAGTGCTCTCATTCTCTTGTTCTGTTGACTTCATTTTTGTCCTCGACATTTATCAACAATTAACATGTGAGCAGTGATGTCTTATCAAGAAAGCTGTTGAAGGTCTCAACAATAATGTTTCCTGAAGTGGGGCTAATGGATAAAGTTAGACTTGCTTTGATGATTAATAATGCATCCAGGTCAAGTCTGTAATAGTGCGCTTGGTGCTAAGCTGTACAGTTCTAGTTGTTATTGTCATCATCATCTTCAAAGCTGTCAGGTGCGTGACACAAACTATTTGTGTTCTTCTCGTTAATGTCCACTTTCTTAATGCTCTGTTCAATTTTAGGGAAGTAGTCTTTTGTATTTCACCCACTCCACCCTAGTCCGACAAACCCCTCCTCTCCTCCACCACTCAAATGTGTGATTTTCGTAATGGTCCATACTCAAACTACATTAGTCCTTAGACTACTGTACACACTTGCATGCCACTTTAAAAAGTCAATGCTTGAAAATTTGACATCCTTATAATGTGGCTGCAACAAATCTCAAGTGTACTATATAATGACCTGTTTAAAAGTGAGGCCTTGATGAATACAGTAATATTGAACTTGTATGCTATGAATTTCTTCTACTTCAGTGTCCCTCTTCCTTTTATCCAAAGAATGATTGTCTTCTTCTTCATAATGACTCAACTTGACATCTTGAATTTCCTTGTACAATAATTTCTCCTGTTTAAAAAAAATAATTATGGAGAGAAAAATTAAAATTGAAACCATCATTTTATGTGAGTAAGGGTGTGATCACACCAAGCAAGTATTTGGTCCGATTAAAAATTTAGAAGTAACAAAAGTATTACTACTTTTGGCTTTCAATAATTCAAGAGAAATAATTTCATTGCATAAGTCTTTAAAACCAAAGTTTTTAAGGGCCAGATGCAACATATCTTATATTGTAATTCCATTTAGAAATTAATTCCTGTTTACAGCCTTTATTAATAACAATTACAAAGTACAAATGTATTACAGTAAAAAGAGGAATAAAGGAAAAATACAAAAACTTAATTGATTAGTTTGATAAAATATTAATTGGTTGCCTCTAAAATAACACTATTGCATCTTTAATTGAACTACATAAAATTATACAAAGAAATTTTGGCAAATTGTAAAATTTGGAATGTTTGGGAGATAATACTCCCACTTAATTTATGATATTTAAAGTCATGTAAAAATTAATAACCAGACATTCCTAGAAAGGTGAGGCTAATGAAACCAACACATGATTCACTGTTACTCCGAGTTTCGTGCTTACGCACTCATCAGACAGTATACTGTCTGATGAGTGCGTAAGCACGAAACTCGGAGTAACAGTGAATCATGTGTTGGTTTCATTAGCCTCACCTTTCTACGATTTA
>NC_090878.1:1012589-1035089 GCF_036669935.1 Montipora foliosa | reverse complement strand
GACTTTAATCAGTCTAAATTTGGGTCTAAACTCTTTCAGTATTTTCTGAACCTCCAGCCATACCAAACAACCTTTTCAAATTAAAAGGCCTCGATATTTGATTCAACAAAAAAGTAAATGCATATTGAACAAGCGTTGAAACCTCTTAAACGGGCGTTTGGAGAAACATACTGGTGAAAGCTTGTGGCGCCACGTGCACACAAGAAAGGTCTTTTAAACAGATGTAATCCACGCAGTGAATTTGTTTTAATAAAGTTGCCAGCTTTTTCTGCAAAAAATTACATTATAAAAATTTGGAAAAGTGCGCAGAAATGATGTGTTTAAAACCGCAAAATGACTACTGTTTCAAAAGATGAAACGTTCATTGAAAAACACAAGAAAATTGGTAATCTTACGAAAACGTCAATAGCTAGATGACCAAACACCTGAGACTATGTTAAAAAAATCATTCTCTGCGAGCAAAATATCAGAGGACAAAATCTACAAATCTACAAATCTACAAATTTACAATTCTACAAATCTGGGCCTTATAATTAGGTCAACGGACAGCGTTCCGCAGTTTAGCTCTGCTGCATGTTCTTCTTAGAAATAATGAGCAATAATATTAATTTAGTATTTAGGGCACTAACTAGTTTACTATACCATGCTTTTCTCCATTCAGTTTTCGTTTAATAGTGTGTGTTGTACTACTGTATGGAGAAAACAGGAAAAAACATTTCAATAATCTGCTTAATCATGGGTAAAACAAATAAAGTTAATGGTTATTGTCATAAAATGTGAAGAAAAGACACTTATTGAGTCACCAACAGTGTTCTGCAGTCCACCCCATGATCTGTTTCTGAGACGCCATTGTGACATTTAATTATTTAAAACCCTGACCACGTCATATTTGAACAGCCGATGTACTTTGAAATCTTAACTGGCGAAGTTACAATTCAAGGTATAAAGACTATTGACTATATGCTGCTACATCTCTTTTAAACAGACGAACTTCATTTATCATCGATTGTGGGGCTGTTTACATGGCCACAAAAGAATTCTGCATTGGAAGACGCCAGAAAGCAAACTATTTTTCTCGCGGCTTACATGCAATGATTTCGATCCGGGTAAGAGTCACTGTAAACAGATATTAAAGCATATTCGTCCGCCGCCATCTTTGTTTTTGTCCCTTTCAACAGGATTCCACAGATTAAAAGTGGTTTACAAAGAGCATCTCCCAGCTAGTAAGATGTTATCAGCAGAAACACCTTTACGTACGGACCGAATACAAATTTTTGCATGCCTGAGCCATTCACCTCTCTCCATGTAAACATCCACGAAATGTATCAATCAGTTAAATCTACTTATCTTTTCACGCATATTTGCATCGTCTTAGGCACGAAACTCGTGCGATCTATAGCAAAATCAAATCTCTTTGAGAAAAATATTGACGGCATTACCTTGTAGGTGTATCTATCATTACCCCGAAAACTCTATTTTTAACAACAATGCATCGTCTTTCACATATCGAGGACCAAAGAACTCCTCGATTGGAGCGAACCTTTCATAGCCATACCCGATGCGGCAAATGGTTTCACCAGGCTGTTGGAAGGCCGGCACGTCAGGATTTGCTTGTATGATATGAATGAGGTCGCGACGGGGGCTGGAATCACTCTGATCTAGGACGCTAATACTGACGATCCCAGCAAAAGGCCAATCTAGGGAATTATCGAAGTCTCCTTTTATCAAGTGGATGAACAGTGCCACATGTCTGCCAGTTCCACCGCCTACGCCCTTTGGGTGAATTCTTATGCCAACCAGCTTTTCCTGGTGATCATTGTACACTGCATCAGTGAAGATTGGTGTCTCGTTTTCGCGATGTTGAGCAACCTCGGTTATTTTGAAAATGAATGATGGGTTGCATGCATTTTTCTTTTTTCGAGCCTCCTGCGGTTTTGACCTGCAACATGATCATTTTTTAGATATTAATAAAAAGCGTCATCACTTCAGGACTTTTCAATAAGTCATGACCAAGAAAATGGTGATTTTCCCTGAGTTCCTCAGGTATTTAATTGGATGCACGACGATTTTGATAAGCCTTCACCCACCCCAAGATCACTAATGTCTGGGAATACAGACGACACAGTGACGAATTGTCCCTCAAACTCTAGTCCGTAACTAAAAATAAACATGAAAGAAATGTGTATTTAAAGAGTGGGTTACAGACAAAATTGAGATGATTCTCGCACTTAACAATTGTCTCTTAGAAACACCTGAAAATTCAGGTGCTCCAACAGGATTCGAACCCATGACCTCTGCGTTGCTAATGCAATGCTTGACCAACTGAGGTACGAAGCCACTCAGCTGGGAGCAGGTAAATTTGTTGGTCTCATGTGTTCCCTTGAAAGGACTAATGAATGAAAGAATTTGAGGTGCGGATCACAGACGAAAGGTAAAAGTGATCCTTGCGCTGAAATAGTCTGGGAGCAAATGTCATAAAATAAGGTCCCGTGTGAAGTTCGTGCTGAAAGCAAGCACCTAGTGTAAAAGTGTTCATTAGGTCCTACTAAACATGAAAAGTTTTGGTGCCAGCTTTGCAACTTGCTCAGACGGCTTTTAAGGGGGGGGTTAAATTCTGACCCATGAAATCCAGCGTGAAAACGAGGCTAAAACACATAATTCCTCATAACTTTGTTAATAACAGACGAAAATACACCAAACTTGCTCACATGATTGGGCATGATCCTCCCTGTTGATTTATGCTAATTTACATAGGTCACGTGACCTTACGCATGAAAGCGAGGCTGAAACACATAATTTACTATAAATTTGTCAAAAAAAAATCCTTATCATGCCAAGCTTGCTCACCTTAGTCAGTTAGACATCTTGCATCGATTGGTGCCACTTTGTAGTGTCACGTGACCCCATACATATGTCTGATTTTGACGCTGCGAATGCCACAAATCCTCTCTTTACTGTATTTCGCCAATACATGCGCATAGTAATGGTGATGTTCGCATTCATCCAGGCAGTCCACAGTGGTGATTGGAAGCTCCATCTAATTGCACTGGAGTTGTTCACAAAGTACTTCTTTGTGCACGACAAGATCTGTTATCTAAGGATGATCCCCTTGTACCTAGCTGAAATGGCATCCCTCGAATCATCAGACCCCGAGATCTATGGAGAGTTCATCACAGGAAACTGGGTAGTGAACAAGAACAAGGAGGTTCCCTTCTGTGCTGTCGGTGGTGATACTGCGTTGGAACACCTCAATCGATCTATGAAAGTTTCTGGTGGGCTTGTAGGGATCACTTTGAATGAGAGCGCACAAGCCAAGTTTTTCCTCATTGCCCCAGAACTAGCCCGACTCACAGCAGAAGCCAAGGCAATGGCGGGTCTCGTTCCGGAACGTGCACACCATCAAGAACTAAACTCAGCTGTTTTGACGCACAAAGATAAAAGCATAAATAAGTTGACCGAGACAATCAAGACCTTCACCAATCCCTTTTCATCAGACCAGAACACCAACACCGATCTGTACAACTTGGTCACAAAAATTGTGATGAATGAGAAAACGAAGAAAGATCTTGTTAATCATAGTGAAAAAGGGAGAAAGCTATTCAGTGCTTTTGTACAAGATAGGATCAAGACAGGAAAGATCAACCTCTGGGCTCCTGTAAAGAAGCGCAATCTTCTTACCTGGAAAACGAGTGCTAAGGTCATCAAAGTCAAAGCTAAAGACACGATCATGGAGTTAAAGGAGGACAGAAATCTGTTTGCTCGTTTGGCGATGGTGTGCAAGAGCCGCCCAGAAATTGACATCCAAGAGGCTGTTGGCTTATATGAGTTCACTGTTGTCCCAAGATCTTTGTTTGCACGAGATGGTACCATGTTGCATTGTTCTTGCAAGAGTGCCCTTATGCATATCCTAGAGAAGGCAGGTGGCCCTAGTACTAATACACAAGAAATCACCGCGGGATTCAAAGTCGCGATTGTTGATGGAATGGCCGAAGTCCAATCACTTGACAAGCCAGAGTGGATCAAGAACTGTAGAGACTCGGTTGAACATTTCACGAATCGCTTGCTTGTAAAGTATAATGATTTACAAGAGCTCCACATAATCTTCGACAGATATGATGTACCATCCTCACTGAAATCAGCAACACGAGTCAAACGACAAGGTGACCATGCTCCCATTTATTATCGCATCACTGATTCTACCCACATCGCCAAGGTGCCGATGAAGAAGCTTCTTGTTCATTCAAAGACCAAGGGCGAACTTACTACGTTTCTCGCAAAGAATGTGAAGGATAATGCTAATGGAAGACAAGTCGTTGTGGCATGGGGAACGGAAGGTGAGGCAACGCACAAAGACGTCAGGCATTTACGAAGTACACAAGAAGAAGCCGACACGAAGATTATTTTACATGCTCTGGATGCCTCTGCTCAAGGTGCTACCCAACTCTCTATATATTCTCCTGACACTGATGTTCTTGTTTTGGCTCTCCGACGGTATCCAGATTTGTGCTCGAACTCTTGCTTTGTTACTGGGACCGGCAGTAGTCGTAGAGTTATCAACTTGAAGTCAATCGAAGACGCAATTGGGCCCACTAAGACAGCTGCGCTGCCAGCATTTCATGCGTTGACCGGAGCAGATGTTACTGGGAGTTTCTCTGGAAAGGGAAAAGCCACTTGTTGGGATGAGTTTGATAACGCCAGCACTCCTATCTTGCAAGCTCTTGCTAACCTCGGTTGTGGGGAACAGCCAGATGACGGCACAAGAAGTGGAGTGGAACAGCTGGTTTGTCGGATGTACCAACCAAAGACAGACATCAAAACTGTCAAAGCCCTCAGATAGTCCCTCTGTAAGAAAAATCAAGCTGAGTCTGAGAGGTTGCCGCCCACACAAGCTGCTCTCCATCAAGCCATACTGAGAGCGCACTATCAGCTTCTTGTTTGGAACAACGATCATGTAGCAAACCCGGTGTTGCCCTCACCAGAAGGCTATGGATGGCAAGATGAAGATGGACAGTGGGTACCAGTCATGACAAATCTTCCACCAGCTCCAGAGGCAATTATACAGCTTGTCTGATGCAAGTGCGCCAAGCCCGTTACTCTAAGAACCGTTGTCAGTGTCAAAAAGCCGGACTTGTCTGTACTGATCTCTGTCTGTGCTCTGCAGATTACCAGAACGAGTATGCTGAGAGTGATGATGAGTATGATGAAGACGAAGTCGAACAGGAAATTCCATAGGAATGGGCAACAGAACAATGTATATAGATATTCAGGAAGACTTTCAGGACTGTATATATAGAATAGCAGTAGTCGCTATTTTCATTTTCTGCCCTTGTTTCAATATACATGCGAAAATGAATACATGGAACCAGTATCATAAGTTGGCAAAATTATTGATTATGTGTACAAGATAGATTCTCAAATGGAGCCTCCGCAGTATTTGCTTTATCCGTCTCGTCCCTGTGCTATGGGCCATAGGACAATGATTAGTTGAAGTTTTTATATCTGAACTCGGATAACCATATATGTATCTGCCTAGTAGTTGTTAATACATTTGGCGAGACAAATGCCATCCTACAAGATGCTACCAGATATATCCAGCCTCGTTTCCATGCATGGGGTCACGTGACACTACAAAGTGGCACCAATCGATGCAAGATGTCTAACTGACTAAGGTGAGCAAGTTTGGCATGATAAGGATTTTTTTTTGACAAATTTATGGAAAATTATGTGTTTTAGCCTCGCTTTCATGCGTAAGGTCACGTGAGCTATGTAAATTAGCATAAATCAACAGGGAGGATCATACCCAATCACGTGAGCAAGTTTGGTGTATTTTCGTCTGTTATCAACAAAGTTATGAGAAATTATGTGTTTTAGCCTCGTTTTCACGCTGGATTTCATGGGTCAGAATTTAACCCCCCTTAAAAGCCGTCTGAGCAAGTTGCAAAGCTGGCACCAAAACTTTTCATGCTTAGTAGGTCCTAATGAACACTTTTACACTAGGTGCTTGCTTTCAGCACGAACTTCACACGGGACCACATTTGCTCCCAGACTAAAAGAGGCAGTTGCTTAAATTGTCCAGTTGTTAAAGTGCGAGAAGATTACTCACTTATGGAACAAGTTACCAACATATATTAAACAGTCACCCAATTTAAATGCCTTTCACAAAAATTTGGAGTCTATTAATCTTTTAAATTTAAGGACTAGTTGTCTATGTAATTATTGCCAATCGTAAATTGTTTTAATGTTTACGTGACAATTTTAGGCTTGATGAGTATATATTTACAATTAAATATTATCTAGTTTATTATAGTTAGATAACAATTGTTTATAATTTTATGTATGTAACTCTTACTTAATTTTGACATTTTAGTTGTGGTTACTTTTATTTTTTAGTTCTGCTTTTGTCATGCGTCTTATACATGAGCCTCTGGCTCGGATACTGAGGGCAACCTCAATCCCACGCTATGACTTTAATAAATTGATTGATTGATTGATTGAGGATCACTACCTTTTGTAAAAATAAACAACTGCATATACCCTCACCAAAAAATAACGCAAAGCCTTACACTTCAGTTAAAATGAGTGCTAAATAACTGAAACGTTAGCAAGAACTAAGATTTTAATTTCGAGGAATTCTGCTACATATGCCCAGAAATGCTCGTTATCATCCAACACAGGCTACGTGTCCCTTCCAGTCAGTCTAAGTATTTACTACAATAAGGGAGGGGGAGTCAGTCCCTTAGACTGACTTGAACGGACACAGCCGGTGTTGGAGTGTCAGGTGATAACGAGCATGTCTGGGCATAAGTAGCAGAATTCCTCGTTGTACTTCACTTAAAGATTTTTAACAACTGAAACAAATAATAAATTACGACGTTTTGACCGCACTACGGTCAAAAATGAACTAATTTATAATCTTAGTACTTGCTAACGTTTCAGTTTAATTAGCTTTTTCTCGGCATTTTTTACTCTTCATTTATTTCATTCATGATATTCATGATATTTGACTGAGATTCTTTTACGCTTTTTACTTCTGTATATACGCCCATTTTTCTCCTTACCACCTACTTGATAACAACCAAACAATGGTCGAAACGTCTACTTCAGCGAGTATTGAAAGGTTCTTTTTAATATAATTAGCAAATGATTTGAATCCAGGGGTCATATCAAGACTTGATGAAATAAGATCGTCCGGGTGAGTGTAGTCCCGAGAACTGTTGTTGGTGACTGACTGACATTGACATTGTTGGTGACATTAACTGACGTTTCGACAACCTTCGTGGAAGTCATTTTCATCCTCAGAGTCAAATGATTTGTGTAGAGTCAGTGAATCTTATAAACTATGACCTGATTGGTCGGTAGAAAAGTGATCTTATTGGTCCGTCTAATCAGTGATGTTTTTGCCGGGATAAAGTCTTTTTACATAGGACAACCAGAAGTCATTATTATTATTATCATCATCATCATCATCATCATCATCATCATTATTATTATTATTATTATTATTATTATTATTATCATTATTATTAATATTACTGTTATTATTAACATAACTTTTACAAAATTCTCGAATCTGATTGGTTCTGTGGTTTTTCGCGTAATTGGTGCGCGATCACGTGGGTGTCCAATTGCAGGTATCCAATTTGAACAATTCCTGATTGGATACCTGTAATTAGACACCTGCGCAATTCTCAAGTCAATCTTATTCACTTGGTTGGGGCCTTTCTTGCTGTTTCCCAACTGTTTGCCAAACAGATTGAATATAATTTTGACTTTTTCACAGAAAAAGGTAGTCAAAGACTTTTTCTTATCGAATTTTGTTATGATTTTCTCGCATTTTGTTAATTAATAGTTACGATTAATTGGTAATAGGATTTCGTGTCGTACAATTCAGGGGTAATCGTGCTCGTAAAATCAAATCGGCCTCGCACGCAAATCTCTCGCACGATTATTCCCTGAATTGTTCTCCACTCAGACCTATTATTATTATTATTATTATTATTATTATTATTTAATATTGGTAATTGAGATGTACCACTTGCCTCGTGTGTTGTTGCTTCCATTGCCTTAGCTCCTCTGTACTGCAGCGATGCACTGTGGGCTTTTCCGCATTCCCCACAGAAGAGACTAAATTGGGTTCGTCTGGCAGGACACCACATTGTTCCTGCACAGGCAAGTGTGTCACATCTTCTTGGACGGGGAAGGGCAGAGCCTCCCTTGCAGCTGTCCCATACGGGCGACAGTTGCCTCCATTAGCACGATCAAGGTAGCTCATTTCACATGACTGCCAGGCACGTTCTACTCTGTGGACGCTTGATCCATTGGCCTCCTCAGCAACAGGCTCCTCTCCATGGTTACCAGGTAACCAGTTTATCCGCTGGGCACCAGCACCTTCACCAGAGGGAACTCTGGAAACAATGTCAGCCAGCCGCCGGTCGCTCGTTGCTCCACCCCTCTCAGTAGAGCTACTCTGATCAAGTCCGTTGTTTGGTCCACCAGTTGGGTCACTGGGTTGATTGGGTTGGCTCGACCTTGTAGTCGACGTCTGGGCAGCACTTAACACAACAGCGTCGTTCAGCCCGTAGGCTTGGTAACCACCTGTCCCCATAAGCTGGTTCTGTTCGATCGCCAGCCAAGTTCCTCCGTCACCAGGGTAAATTGAGTCCGCGACAACATTTGCAAAATCTGGGTAACTGTGAAATAAAAAGGAACCTTTTACACTAAAGTAATTGAGACTCAGTGATGTAGTACGAAAAGTTATTAATGACAAAAAACAGCTAGTGACATTTATTACTCAACACGTGATAATGTCCAAATATGGTCATAGCGCTCTCAGTATTCGTCATGCGTACTCAACAGTTATCCTGTGTGTCGCGGAGAAAACTGGTAATTTTTCCAGCTTTAGAAAAGTAGAAAACGTAGAACGTAGAAAATTGTGCTTTGTCATCAATGTGTTGAATTAAAAAAAGCAATTATCCTGCTCAAGCTTGCGGAATATCAGTTGCCTGATTTTAGTCAACTCAGCCTACGGTCTCGTCGGCTAAGTATCAGGCAATATTCCACGCGATTTCGCAGGATAATTGTTAAGTGTAACGATAAAAACAATCTCGCAGCTGGTATTACTGTACATTAGATTTATTTACTTCAAGTTATTTTGTTTTATTTAGCCTCGTCCAACCCAAAGAAAACAATTAATACACCAAAAGAAAAATGCAGACCAAGAGGCCACAATAACAAAATCATGTGGTCCCACGTGGTTTTAAGAAACGGGGACTAACTAGACCTGAGGTCAAGATTTTGCTTCAGTATACATAGTGTTTCGGCCCAATGGTTTCGGCAAAATTAGATCACGGATTAAGAAGTAACGTTTATGGATTCAAATCAAACATAAGCACGGTATATATCTAAGGCCTAGCATTTTTGAAAATGTGAAAAGCTGTTTTGACCTCCATTTGCCATAATCCTTTTTTTTTAAATATACAATAGCGTTTTATCGGCTTTGAATGATATGGTTTAAACCAGCTGTCTAAATTTTTATTTTATTTCCTCACGACGATAAGCTGTCGTTCCAAGATAAATATTTATTTATTCATTTTATTGTGATTGAAGAAATAAACACCAATTAATATGTAGATTGAGCTACGGGAAATTGACCCAGAGAGCCTTCCCCTGGGTAGGGATTTTGACACGTATGCGTTGCCTATGGTCGGGAATTTGACATGTTCGCCATCTTGGAACACCGAGAGAACCTGGAGATGAGTTATCCTCAACCTTGGTTTTGATGGCACTTCTCTTATTTTTCTGATTTTTCTGGACACCGTGGTTGAAAGAAAGGTAGGCAAATTCGTCTTCACGGGTGGATCCATTCCGGTTTCCAACGTTTTACTTTTTTGTGATTCCATTTTGTATATTTCTACACATTCAGGAACTTTCCACTCTATCATTGTGTATGCTTGATTGCTTCGAAAGCTGGTTAATATTGTTCATGTTGTTTTGCTAAATGTTAGGTTCTTGTTCAGTACCGTGAGTAGCGGAAAGGTTTCGTCCGTACACGACAAATTTCCATCAGCTGTTAAAAGGGAATTTGAAACCGACAGTGAAGAACATTGGTGTTCGAAGAATGAGAATCTAATGGAAAAAAAGTTACTCCAGGGCAGAAATGTGATGTTCCGAAGGTTCCTGGGGGCGGAGGAATTTGACAGTCTGTAGGTTCCAAGGGGTGGAAAATTTGACGCTAGCTTTCATGAAAATGTCAATATCCCCTGGGTCAGCCCCCCCCACCCTGGGGCTTGACATTGATGGGTGCATTATTTGTAGTCGATGCCGTTGCGTTAAAGGAAACTGTGAGGCGATATCGTCCTTACTAGGCCATGAAACGCATGAAACGAGGAAAGAAGTCGAAACGGGAAAGTTCTGCCAGGGTAAAAAGTAAGAAAAAGACCGGGCGTAAAAAAAAGAAAGATTCTATCAAGGAACCAAAGAAAACTCGACTCACTTCTAGCGACAAGGGCTAACTCTGCTGAAAACTCGGGGTTTGTTTTTCCAGGAATAGCTCTTCTTCAAATGAATTTATAGGGCCGGTATGTAGATTTGTCTGATTTTTACGAAATTTGGCCAAAATGGCCCATGTAACTCACGTGAGATGAGTGAAGAGAGAACTGACCTCCCAAAAAAACAAACGCTCGTCAAGTGGAAGGTAACAACTGTCAGTGTTTTGACACAAGAGACAACTTAAGTTGACCGAAAACTAGAGTAAGTGCTTTTACTCTCCTGTTCTGATTCAGAGGAGACCGCGATCATGCGCATCCGTTAAAGAGGTGTAATCAGTGATCATTGTAATGTTAATGCTGCCTTTTGTTGGTATAAAATTTACTTCACCCATCAGTATTTTTCCTTATATTAATTATACGTCGAAAGATGGGCAGAGCATTGTCTGACAGTTTTAGCTTCCGCGATGGTAAGGAGAAGAAATCGACTTTGATTGTATGCGTTTTCAGTTCCCCGTCCGGTTTAACTTGATTTCATATCCGCAGTTCATATGGTTTGATCTGTACAACCGCAACGTAACAACACCAGAGAATTCTATTAGCCAGGAGCTACTGGTGACAAGAAATACATTTAACCACATATAAAACATTTTGAGTCATCGTCGTTCAGCTGCGACAACGATCACGATTTTGAGTTCCAGTACCCCCGGAATGAATTCTTGCGTGCAAACTACATGATACTGCCTGGGTCACATGGATACTTATCATCTAACCATTGAGCCTGGTTTTCATGGGGGGGGGGGGGGGGGTTTTTCAGCTGGTATGATTTTTTTTTCGCGCACTGTTTGTTCAGGAAATTTTTTTCCAGGTGAAACCCCCTGCACGAATTTTTTTTTTACATATTTACAAAGATACCAAATTCTAACATTTATTTATTACAAATTTTATATTATTATTTTTATTATAACACAGTATTAACAGAGAATATATCGTACATGTAGGTACACTAGCTGCAAATTAAAACAAAAACAAGGTTCTAATTGTCTCCTTTCAATAAGAAGAAAGTGATTTTCGTTTATTCAAATTGTGCCTGGTAATATTGTTGATTCCTGAAAGACATTTCTGGCTATTGTAGTGTGAATTAATTTATGTCAACTTTAATTTGTCATTTCATTCAGTATGAGGAAAACACCTCAGTACACTAGATGTCTTTATTTATTAATAATAATATAGCAGGGCCTGGTGTAAGGCCCCAATATTATTTTGAATAAGAAATAGAGGATATTACATGGCCGTGCGGGGATACGAATTTTATCTTCGAGTGCTGCAAGTATCTCTCACGAGTGAGCGAAGCGAACTATTGATGAAAGGTCTAGATTTAAAACAACTTGTTTTATTCATTTTCGAAATGATGAAAAAGTGGTCACCAACCCCTAAAACACGCATGTTGTGTAACATGAAACAAGATACGAAAGTTATGAAAATCACATCATGATAATGTCAAATTTTGCAATAAAAACGTTAATGTAGTAGAGAAGAATTATGTTAAAGCACAAAAGAAAAGGATCTTACAATGAAAAGAAAGCTCGCGTTTTATTGGCTAATCGTGTTGGTTACCATGACAACACCTATATCCTCACATGTGAAAGATAAAAATGATAGGTTCACTGCGCGCGGTGAAGATATGATTTTTTAGTAAAAGGAGAAATCCTGGTATTTCATCAATATCTATATAATAATTATTTTTAATAGACACTGGCAAATATGTTCAAGAGTGCGCCTAATTAGATGCATGCAGACTTTGATCTGTCATCGCTTGTGACCTCACTTCGATCTAAAAATATATCCGTCGCAAAGTATCCCTTTAAATTTACTGTTCTAGTAAACACAAAATGTTGCGTTTACCCTAACTTTTAAATAAATACGAAAGCTTATATTGACTGGATTGTTGTAAATACGTAGTGGACGCTTGGACTTAACGGAACACTTGGAGACTCTTATCAAAATATTCGCGTATCTAATCTAATTATTTCAATCCTGGACATGAGTGGGAAACAGGAGGAAAATCATAGAGGCTAGAATTCATCTCTGTTATATGCTTTTTTGTTGAATTCTGAAAGATTTGCGTAAATCTTTTTTCAGGCTTGCTCACAACTGCTAGTTGCTTATCTAACTGCGATAATATTTAATTTTCTGGCTTTCATTTCACAGCTATATTCAAGAAATGCGGACCTTCGACAAAATATTTTTAGTAGTAAAAGCATATTTTAAAAAAATAGGATCCACAGAAGTTGAACTGGTATCATGAGATTTAAAAGTTATCCTACCTTGAAACGCTGGCCATATCCTTTCTACCGATAAATCTGAAAGAGCTCTTATTTTTATAAATCGGTTCAATGTCTTGATTGTCGTTGTTTGGGGATGGTCTAAATCTGCTGGTAGGGAGCGAGGCGGGAATTAAGAGAAGACGATCACTGTGGAATTTCCATTTCCCCCGACCTCGAATGTATGAGCGGCGGATCAAGCCTAATAGCGCTGAGGCCATTATGAAATGTGTTGATATCTTTAAATTTGAGCAAAATTTATTCTGTCTTTCACTTGAATTAAATACTCAATTATTTGAAGTTGTACCATTTGAATTGACTTACTGTGTTTTGCGAAACAATATGAAACTCATCAAGTATCACAACAGTTGGATTTCTCTGTGCTGTATAAAACACCGGAAATGTTGATTTTGCAAATTTTGCGATATTTGACTTATTTCTTCACTTTCGTTAACACTTTTCGTAGATGTAACTCGTTTAGTTTCGTTTCGCGAAGTACAGTAAGCTGTTGAATTTCATTTTACACTCTTTCCTTCCTTTTGGCGTCACTAAAATTACAGGAATGTGTTTTGGCCACAATTCATCGTAAAAACGTGACATTTTATGGATAGAACTTGAACATGTCAGTAACTTTGATTGACATGTAACGGGTAATAACGAGAAAAAGAAAGAATGTATATGAGCTGTTTTGTAAGACTGTCAAACGAAATTACAGATTGAGACTGTTTTTCAATTGCAAAGTTTGTACATTTGCCTTATCTATCCTTAGCTTCATTCACTCATTCATAGTCGCAAAGTTCAGAATTACTTTCAAATTTCAAAACTAGCCCAGAACGCCTCAAATCGACACAAGGACACAAGGTGAAGTAACAGTTAGTTTATTTTATTGAGGGGTCTTTATTTGTTTTCCTCGCCTTAAACTAGGATTAGTCGATTTTTTTCTACATTTCATGTTTCCCATATAGACCATACAAACCGTAACGTTGACTTAGCATTCAAATTATGTGTCGCCTGTGGGAGTGTCAGAACAAACCTGACTGCCTCATTTTCGAATTCAGTTGCTATTCATCAAAGAATTGAACCCAACTCTAAACAATGTGATTCACTTCGAGCAAATTCCTTCCCTGCGTCTCCCACGAATGCACAATTAGGACGCACTCCCGTGATTTCCAAATAATACTAGTATTTTTATCCACACTTGAAAATGACCTTTAAACGTCGCGACATTTCATCGCTAATTTTTATCACAAAGAAGAAATTTCATAAGAAAATTTGCAATGGGTCAAAAGGATTTGACAGGACATCGAAACAGGTACACCGCAATTAGCCTTTCGTTAAAGGGAGCGAAACATTTTTCTCCAAGAGACGGCCGTAAATGAAGAAGTGTGAAGCGCCTGATCGTTGGCTACTCAACGGGGGAATCCCCTCGCTGCTAATAACTCATCTGATTGGTTGATTATTTTTGGATCTCTGTTGCTGTTAGAATGCTGATCACATGCATGCACGGGAGTCGCACGCTTTTAATACCAAATCGTTTCTCATTCAACTTCGAACAGCGGTGGTTGTTTTCCCAACACTGATAACTTTTCCTTCTTCGCTCTGTTCCAGTATTACGCTGTGTCAATGAGTGTTTTTATTAGAATTAGTTTACTCTTCACAAAAGGATGTTTGATGGATGCAACTGGAGCATTGATTCGTCAGATCAGACTTGAAATCTATGGAAATAACCGATAGAGATCAAATTTTGGAGAGTCGTTTTAGCGATAGAACCTGGTTAAAAAGACGCTGCGTTGAGATTAAATTTATTGCCAGTGCAATGCGAAGTCAGATCAAAGTCTGCATGCATCTAATTAGGCGCACTCTTGAAAATATTTGCCAGCTTGCTACATTGTTATTTAACAATTATTCCCCTCAGTCTCAGTGATTATCGGTGAATATTCACCTCGACTTCGTCTCGGTGAATATTCACCGATAATCACTTCGCCTTCGGCGAATAATTGTTAAATAACAATATAGCAAGCTGGCAAATATTTTCAAGAGTGCGCCTAATTAGATACATACAGACTTTGATCTGTCATCACTTGTGACCTCACTTAGATCTAAAAATATATTCGTCGCAAAGTATCCCTTTAAATTTCAGTACTGTTCTAGTAAACACAAAATGTTGCGTTTACCCTAACTTTCAAATAAATACGAAAGCTTATATTGACTGGATTGTTGTAAACACGTAGTGGACGCTTGGACTTAACGGAACACTTGGAGACTCTTATCAAAATATCCGCTTATCTAATCTTATTCTTATTATTTCAATGGGAAACAGGAGGAAAATCATAGAGGCTAGAATTCATCTCTGTTATATGTTTTTTTGTTGAATTCTGAAAGATTTGCGTAAATCTTTTTTCAGGCTTGCTCACAACTGCTAGTTGCTTATCTAACTGCGATGATATTTAATTTTCTGGCTTTCATTTCACAGCTATATTCAAGAAATGCGGACCTTCGACAAAATATTTTTAGTAGTAAAAGCATGTTTTAAAAAAATAGGATCCACAGAAGTTGAACTGGTATCATGAGAATTAAAACACGGAGAGAGTCGTTTTAGCGATAGAACCTGGTTAAAAAGCCGCTGCGTTGAGATTAAATTTATTGCCGGTGCAATGCGAAGTGCAAGAAACAAGAAAGGAAAACTAGATGTGGCTTTATGCGATTATGAGAGGAAGACTCAGCAACGATCGTTTGGACGCTCGGTCTGTCTAAACGCAGAGTGGCCAATTTACTAAGGGTGCGTTCGATTGACCCTATTCCGGAATTCGGGGAGTGATGACTTAATTAAAACGGCATATCTACTGATTTGAAGCAACAAGGAATATAAAGATATGTTAAAAATAGCACTTTAGCAGGTGTTTTGATATAGCAGCGAAAAGATAGTCTCGCAAATACAAGACATCTCGTTTCGAGTGCTGTACACGTGTAAACGCTACTAAGAAAAGTGAAGTGATCGATCAATTCGAGAAAAAGATTAATACAGTAAAACAAAGAGATCAAGCCCAGAGATTTCTAGTCTGCTACACAGTCCTTGCGTGACGACATTACTGAAACGGCTGTGTAGGAGACTAGGAGATTTAAGATGCAAATACAAATTTTTGTCATGCTTAGGTGCATTCTAAAGGAAAAAATGTCGATTCATTATTAACGAATAAATTTCATTAATAATGCCTGATATCCATTTTGCGATGCCAATTACCAGACACCTCATCCGTTTAAGACTTTCCTCTATACATGATCGCAAAAACCAACATGCGACAGTTGTCTCATTTATCGGAGTGTAACCAAGCGACGCAGCCACTATATTTTCGATTGCGTCACGCCCCCCCACACACCCCCTTTACGCCGGCACTCGGAAAACATAGCACATATCACAAATCCTACACAGGAAAAATGAATTTAAAGAACTAAAACACCATCGTAGAGTTCCTTCATGTAACAGCGAGGGATTGTGGTCCTGTTTCAAGCAAAAGCAGCTTGACACCCTTTCTTATCGGTGCGAAAATCTCTGAAGGCGATATATTAATATTGGTATCCTCCTCCCCACACACCTCCGAGACCCGGCTAAAACCTCAATTAGTCCGGGCTTATTGTTCCAGCCGAAGGACTCCGCATTTGTTTATTTACTTGCTCATCAACGTTTTGGCTGTTTCCATCTGTAAAACACTACGAAATCTTTGTAAGAACGATGGATCCTCGAAGACTCTTCAAAAATTTAACAGCCTTTGAAGGCCTTCTGTTGTTAGCAGTTGTTGTGAACGATCTTTGTTTTAAAATCGTCGTTGCTTCCAAACCAGGTATCGAATTTAACCCTTAACGTGACTTTATAGAGAGCGAGAAAGGAAAAGTTATGTTGGGGAAACAACCACCGCTGTTCGAAGTTGAAGTTGTTGTGAATGTCTTCCTTTTAAAATCGTCGGCGATTCGGCGAAAAAGAAAGAGAGATTTAAAAAGCTGACAATCTGTAATTAAATCTAAGACCTGCATTAATATTTACTGAAATGGGCACTACAAGAATAAATTTCTTACCTGTAAGATCTGGCCATATTCTCCCTGCGGATAATTTTTTCGAATGCTGTTAATATTACGAATCGGTTGAACCTTTCGATTGCGGTTTTTTTTGTAAATGGTTCAATTTTCAGATCTGAAAACCTCGACAATTAGCGCGCACCTCGCGCTCCTCTATCTACTCGAGTACTGAGGGGCATGGGTTGCAGGCCTTCTATATTATTCCCCTGGTTCCGGAAGTTGCATTACTTGTTTGGTTGTCTTTGTTCGTCACATGTTAAAGGATCACGGACCAGGATATAAACATTTGCGGTTTGACTAAGCCGCTGTTTAGTGGTTTAGGGACTTAATGCGTGACAGTTAATGTGTTCCTGCTCCAAAAATAAGACACAAACAAACCACAACACGGTGGATTATTCAGCCAACGAGCAAGCCGAGCGATCATTGGGAATTTCTTGGTGAAAGCAAACCGCCTATCTTGATGTGTGTGGGGCCCCAAGGAACAAACAGGATAAACAATACGTGTTTGAGTCACTGTACCTTGACGCCTGCACGCACCGCAAAACTGGCAAGCACACATAAGGGACAATCAAATTCCTTTTATGAACGAACAATCGTGCAAAGCCATCCATCACCGGCGCAACAAGAAGTTCACGCATCAGAGGACCGTCGCTAATTACGCCGAATATAAGAAACAACAAGAAGGCGCAAAGCGATCAAAGATCATTTTAAAATCTTAGTAAGCAGCCACGTCTTTTTGGTCTCTGTGCTTTTGCCCTTTTTACTGTTCCTTTTTTAATACTGTTCCTTGGGCGAACTTATTCCAACCACATGTACGTCGGCTCAGCCCTAAAGTTTGGACACATAACTCGGCGAATTTTTACTACATCAGAGTCACTATTTATGTCTACAGATGGAGTTTTTGGTTCTCGATCGGCGGTAACTTCGTATCTTGATATCGTATTCGACCGGGCCCTTAACAATAGCGCTGAATTCTTGTCTAATGATCCATTGTCTGCTTCATTTGGATGGGATTTACATAAGAAAGGAATGCTCCATGACGGTACACTTAACAGTCCTATCTGTCCTATCACTTCATTCTTTTATGGAAGCTCGAATCAGGCACTGTGGAATTTTCATATTGTGGCCTTGCTTGACACTGATTGGGAAATCAGCCAGGAGAGTCCTGCTACCAGCGACACAATTAATTACAAAGAGTAAAAGAAGAGCAAAACTCAACGGGAAGATCAAAAGATCTAAACGAAGTCATCTTTACTATTCCAACTCGGTTGTCACAGATCGTCTCGTTCTTGCTGGTGACGTTGAAACAAATCCCGGTCCTAATGATGCAAAAACTGGAAGAAAAAAGTCAGTGCAAAATATTGCAGCCAAGAAGAGTTGCTTAGCGTGCAATAAAACTATACGGCTAAACCAAAAGGAATTGACATGCAATCTATGTTCTGGATCTTTTCATTACAAATGCGAAGCAGGAAAATTGAAGTTAGATGTTAACCTTTGGAATTGCACTTGATGTGGACTTCCGCCGCTATCTGATTCCTTTTTTGATTTGGATACAGAGCTAAATAGAAGTAGGAGAAGTAGCCAGTATGACGATCTCGAAGACAACGATAGCGACTCTTTGGACTGGTACCAATTGAACATAAGTGGCTACTATAAGTTCAATATCAAGGTCGGTTACTTAAACATTAACAGTGTGGTTAACAAAATCAATGAGATCAAAGAGTTGCTAAATAGAAATATGTTTGATATTCTGTTTCTAGCCGAAACAAAGATTGACAGTACTGTCTCTTCGCACTTGGTTTCACACCCAGGATTTCGCACCATTCGCAAAGATCGTAAGAAGGGGGCTGGAGGTCTGCTTGCCTACATCAGGAATGACCTCTCGGCATATCGACGCTCAAAACTTGAAAGCAGCAATATTGAATCCATTTTTTGATGTCAGGGACTCCAATAACAGTCGCTTCATAGTGTATGGTTGTTACAGAAGTCCAAGTACATGTAAGTGCAAGGAATCTGACTTTCTCGCTTCCCTATCAACAGCTGCCGAAAATATGTATAACACCAGAAGGGGACTGCTTTTACTTGGAGACTTCAATATGGACATGTATGAGAAGAGAGACGAAAGCCGTTGTCCTGATACAAGGCTGGTTGACTTTTGTAATCGATTCTGTCTCTCAAACCGAATCGATAATCCGACAAGAGTAACTAAAACATCTAAAAGTCTCATCGATGTTTTGTTAACTAGTCATGCGGAACGTTATGCTACAAGTGGCTCTTTTCACCTTGGACTGAGTGATCACGACTTAATCTTTACAGTGCGAAAAAATAAGAATTCAAGGCCAAAGCCGCGCTTGATCGAGCTTAGGAGTATGAAGAATTTTAAATTGCCTGACTTTTTGGCTGACTTAAAAAGGGTCCCATGGTCTTCGACAATACCGATGATGTATGGGCTCATTGGCGAGCACTTTTCAAAGATGTTCTTGACCAGCACGTGCCCCTAAAGAAAAAGTGGATTCGAGGCGACCAGTTACCATGGATATCACCTGATCTGCTGCGTGAAATTTCGCACCGAAATAAAAATTATTCAAGCGCCACAAGCGAAATCCTACATCTACTTCTTGGGATGACTATAAGCGGCAACATAACAAAGTTACGTCGCTAAAGCGCAATGCTATGAAAAGGTTCTGCTGTGACACCTCCTTGAATGCTAAACATCCGGGCGAATTTTGGAGGAAAATGAAGCCCCTTTTGCCAACTAGATCAAGTAAAAACATACAAGGCGTCATCCTCGTTGAGGACAGTGGCGTTGTTTCCGACCCTGGGCGTGTGGCCGAAGTCTTTGGTGATTACTTTGCCAATATTATCCAGCTAGGGCATAGATCTGACAATTACTACACTGACCATCCGAGTATAAGGGCAATAAGCAATGTTCGTTTCTCAAGCGAGTTTAATTACTCCCCAGTCAGTACTTCATATATCTGTAACATTTTAGATCACCTTAATCCGAGAAAGGCAGTTAGGATAGACGGCATTTCACCACGAATCTTGCGTTTGGGATCCCCAGTACTTGCCGAAAAGGTGACTAATTTGATCAACTTCTGTATCCTGAATCGTTCATTGCCGTCTGAATGGAAGTAAGCGCGCCTTACTCCTGTCTTTAAAAGGGGAGTTGACACAGACAAAGCAAATTACCGCCCTGTCTCCATATTAACTTCACTATCTAAAGTGTTTGAGAAAGTCATTTACGACCAAACTTGGAATGCATTTCATAACGCTTTGTCTTCAAACTTATCTGGATTTATGAAAATTCACTCTTACTGCACTGCATTGCTAAAAATGACGGAAGATTGGAGGAGCAGTATTGATAACAAGGAAGGCGGCTATAGCGGCGGTCGCTGTGGACTTGAGCAAAGCGTTTGACTCCATAGACCATAGCCTTCTTCTCGCGAAGCTGAAGGCCTATGGCTTTTCTACACGTGCCTTGGAACTGATGTCCACCTACCTGCTAGGTAGTCAACAATGTATCAGATTAGATGGCGTATGCTCTGACTTAACAGTTAAATCTGGCGTTCCTCAAGGTTCACTATTGGGTCCGTTGTTGTTCAACATATTCATTAATGATTTGAATTTGTGTTCCTAATGTCTCATTGAGGCTGTACGCTGACGACACGACTGCCTACTTGTCAGATGTATCTCCCACCATTCTAGAATTTTCCTTCAACAAGGATCTCCAGGCTCTTTCGTCGTGGTTTGAGTCCAACTATTTAACAGTGAACTGTGCTAAAACTCAAGCATTATCTGTCGGACCCTGTGCCTATCATTATTCTTTATTTCTTAATAATGCTCAAATAGAATTTCTCCGATCTATTAATTCCATCCATATACATACAAACACACACCCTCGTAATACAAATTGTTCAAGAAAGTGATTTGCAAATATTTTAAGATGATCACACCGCACTCGTTATTCTTTCAAAATTAACGACTTTGATACACATTTCAATAAGAAAGTTAACGTTGCATGTCGTTTCGACGACTTCATGTCATCATTATCAAATTTGAAATGTGAATAAATTAACAGAAGTATTTATAGAGAAATAGAAGGGTGAAATATACATAACGTAATGAAGCATGATGGACGTGAAGTTAAACAAAAAGTTTCGTGCGAATGGAGTCAACTTTGGTGTTCAGTCTCGGTCTTTTCTTTTGGATGAACAACATTTCGAAGATTAAATGCTCAAGCTTGCTTCGGCATTTCTTTCAGCGGTTATCAGTAACACGCGCCCCTCAACGATTTTTTTTCATATTTTGTGGACGTCAATCAACTGTTTCCATGACGAATTCAATTACCGCCAAGAGAACAGAAGTATCGTCATGGAAACAATTGATTGACATCCACCTAAATTTTACTTTCGAAATATGAAAAAAACAGTCCATAACGGGCGCGAGTAACTGATAACCGCTGTTAGTACTTTGAATTTCTCACGGAGGTTTGAAGGTCTCAAATTATGTTCGTCCTTAAGATGTTTTCCGATTGCGCAATGTTTGTGTTCCTCAACGCATGGCGCAGGGGGCCGCCGCGTGTTGAAGAACAGGCTAGTGCGATGGCGCGATATAGCAGCGAAAAGATAGTCTCGCAAATACAAGACATCTCGTTTCGAGTGCTGTACACTTGTAAAAGCTAATAAAAAGTGAAGTGATCGATCAATTCGAGGAAAAGATAAATACCGTAAAACAAACAAATCGAGCCTAGATATGTCAAAATGCAAATACACATTTTTGTCATGCTTAGGCGCATTCTAAAGGAAAAAATGTCGATTCATTATTGACAACAAATAAATTTCATTAATAATGCCTGATATCCATTTTGCGATGCCAATTACCAGACACCTCATCCGTTTAAGACTTTTCTCGATACATGCTTGCAAAAACCAGCATTGCGACAGTTGTCTCATTCGTTCGCAAGTGTTTATCGGAGCGTAACCAAGCGACGCAGCCACAAAATTTTCGATTGCGTCAGGTGTTAAGAGTCTGCGCGTATTGTTCCAATCGAAGGACTCGGCATCAGTCGATTTATTTGGCCATCAACGTTTCGGCTGTTTCCATCTGGAAAACACTACGAAATCTATGTAAGGACGATGGATCCACGAAGACTCTTCAAAAAGTTAACAGCTTTTGAAGGCTTCTGTTGTTAGCAGTTGTTGTGAACGATCTTTGTTTTTAAAATCGTGGGCGCTTCCAGACCAGGTTTTGAATAAAACAATTAACGTGACTTTATTTATTTTTTTAACGTAAGAGTGAAACAGAGCGAGAAAGGAAAAGTTATGTTGGGAAAACAACCACCGCTGTTTGAAGTTGACTGAGAAACGATTTGGTATTAAAAACATAATACTTGAATGTGTGCATTTGAATCTTACCGTGTTTATACACAGGCCGCCCAAACTCGGAGGGTAAAAGATTACAAGGATTTGTATGTGAATCTCGAGAACAAACTGAAAGAGGTATTTACACGCAAAAGTTCTCAATAAAAAGGCCGTACTTTATTGTCCTGGTTACTTTCTCGCTTTTTGTGTGGTCATTTGCTTGATTGAATGCGATTTAAGCGACTTCTCAACTTCCTG